>NW_024611316.1:0-1553 GCF_008729295.1 Plectropomus leopardus
ATTGTGCCACCTGCTGGTGTGTCTCTGTATGGTCTGTACCTGCGGATGGTATCGGCCGCCTGTCGCCTGCGCTGGGCTCTCCTCCTCGCCAGGATCCCTCTCCACCACGCCTGGATGGCAATAGCTGCCAAACATAATCACAAACAAATAAACAAATGCATTTCAAGTGTACGAGGAGTAGTTGAACAAACTCTAAAATGACGTTAGAGGGAGAAAATGCTAAATGTTCCCACTGAAGAGACACATAAGTACACACACACCTGAGGTTCTGAATTTTTGGTATTTGGACTTCTGGCTGTAGCCTCTCCATCCCGCCTGCAGCTTTGTGGCTGTGGGGGAGACAAAAAAAAAAAAAAGGCAAATGGTTTTAATTTGTAGTTTATAAAGAATAAAAAAAACATGAACCAACATTTTTTTAGTGTAAGGTTAAGAATGACTTTGACCGAATATTTATTGTTACGTAAAATATTACGGTCCAGTAAAAAGTAAGATCTGGTTAGAACTGGGAAATAACGAGATTAAGAGCTTAAAGATTTGGTAAATTATTTTTTAAAAATTAGATGTTTTTCCAAATTTTATAATGTTCTTAAATTTTGGAAAATCTGAATTGGGGAAATCTAATCTGTCTGTCTTGATTTATGTCCTGTATCATAATCTGTCCAAAAAAGTACAAAATTAAAATAATCAAATAAATAAAATAAATTAGATGTTACCGTTTATTATAAAAATGTGGAACGCAAGGTCAGAAAAAAAGGTAATTTTTTTTTTTTAATCCTAAAGTTCGCATTTCTGAGCTTTTTCATGACTTCTTAAAGACCGACTGAGGACATTTTAATACTAATAAAGGCATTACTTTTTAAATAATGAACTCAATACCTTTTAAGACTTTTAAGGATTCCTGGGAATCCTGAATAAAAATAATCTGCACAAATGACTCGTGTCAAAGGCTCTCACCGAGACTGTGTTTCCTGGTCTCTAGTGCATCCTCGGTGGCAAACAACGTCTTTGGGAAACGGATGAAGATTTTGGATCTGAACGGTTGAGATTAAAGTGAAACATATTAAAAATAAATGCATTTTAATGTGCAGTTTGTCGTCAATGATGAAGTATCTGTTTGCGTGTTCCTGACCTGCCCAGTTTGTACTCCTCAGGCTTGTATCCCAGGTGTTTGACCAGTGTGGCCACTCCGTCAGACAGTTTCCCCTGCCAGTTAGGCCACGTGTCTGGACACAGAGACTTGTACCTACACACACACACACACACACACACACACACACACACACACAAATAAATACTAGAATAGTGGTTCAGACATAGAGCCTAAAGATTAGACAGCTCATCTAAGGTTAAATCCCCACATGACTACAGCTCAGTGATCCGCCTGTGAAAGTGGCAACACTGATTTGTTTTTGTGGTTTTTTTTTAGATTTAAAGTGACACTCCTATTGTGTTGGTTTGGGATGAGTGTTGCTTTTGACAGGACAGGAGATGGGACACACTCTGAGTCTGAAAATTATAGCCCAAAAATATGCAAAAAAAAAAAAAAGAAAAAA
>NW_024611317.1:0-6613 GCF_008729295.1 Plectropomus leopardus
TTTTTACCATTTTTGGTATCCAGTGTGAAGCGTGGATTGCTCTGGAATTCATCATGAAAAGTGCCTTTATCGCTATTTTTATAGGAGTGAGAGATGAGCCTTGGTTCCTCTCCCAGAGTTTGTTTAAACCAGTAACGCATTGAAGCATCGCCTTCATGGTTACACTGCAGAGTTACCTCATCACCAACATTAGCTGATACAAAACCTCGACCATCGGATGACGATTTCAGTTCAGTCATCTGAGCTGAAGTGAAATGAGAGACGAGGTGCACAATTAATCTTAAACAACAAAGATAAGCCAACAAAAGTAATTTAAATGCATCAGGATTGACCATACACTCTACAAGACAAAACATTTAGTCACAAAAACTCACCCATCTTCCACAGGATCAAACATGTGAGAAAGAACTCAACCGTTGGAGATGTCATCATTTCCAAACTGCGGTGCTGAATGAAAAACATCTCAATGCTGTCTCCACTCTTAAAAGGCAAGACTGCATTTGATTGGCCAGTCAGAGCTGACGCTATAGTTTGTAACATTTAGGAAGCATGATCACAGGTTCAAAGCCCCCTTCAGTGTCAGGTTGTGTTTTAAAGAGAACCAAATTGAGAGAGATATATAGAGAATGAAACACTGTCTCATCTTGGCATTACATAAAGAAAATCTCTGACAGACAGATATTTCCTATAACACACAGGTTTGTAATTGGCTATATAGACACAAACTGAATGCTGTTTTTATGATTTTGATCAATTTATCAAAATCATACCACCTGTTCTGGGCAACATATTTATAGTTATAATTTCAACTGTACATCTCAGACCACAAAACAATATACACCTACATGTATATTTAAGCAATATCACACCAGAGGGAGTGATGTTGTGTTTGTATATCATAATGGCTGTAATTCGATCGTAGACGCGAGGCCACAGGCCAAGTGTGGAATATAATCACAGCCGTGATGATAGACAGCACAACACACAACCTTGAGTGTGATATTGCTTTCATACAACAGTTCTACATGCATGTTTTATTTATTAATAGTAATAAGCAACAACAGATTAGGATTTGTTTGTTTATTTAATGATTTTTTAGTAGTCTGGAACTATCCTTTATTAAGAAAATGGATACCACAAGGGTAGAGATGGACAGGCTTTTGACTTTGAGGTCATCCGCCTTTTACTTTAATGTTGTTTAATTATTTGCAAATTGTAACCTGTAAAGTTATTATATCAGGCGCCAATCTAATTTTTTTAGTTAAAATATAGTTCTAAAGGCGTCCTTTGCTTTAACTATTGAAACACATTATCAGTTCGATCTTTTAGAATTCTTAAACAATATTGTTTTACTAATTCTTCCTCTTGCTGTTAGCAGTATCTGAGTTTCATAGTTGTCCAATTGGTATTCTGTAATTGCAAAAGCTGTTTTGTGGTAACTCTCATATGGGGCATTTATATTTAAGAGTGAAAACACTTCTACATCCTGCCGACAACCACAAAGCCTGCTTCACTAAAATAGATACAAAGCGAAGTATAGGGGCGGAGGTCAACAAGTCCTAGACTGTGTTTGAAACCGTCCCCTCATTCACTCGCTCACTATTCATTCTGTAGTGTGTATTAACTAGTGCACTATATAGGGAATATCCAAACGAGATTTTGGACACTACGTTGGAATTTTTTTCCCCTGGAAATAGATGATTGCATGGCATTGTGGTATACGGGAGTTAAATGTAGGGTACATCGTATGTACACTTAAATTTGCTGTGCATTGTGGACATTTTATAGTACACTATATAGTGGATGAAAACAACAGCAGAGTATTCAAACACCACTACAAAATGGTGAACACACTATATAGTGAACCATATCTGCGATAGGGGACGGTTTCAAACACAGCTCTAGAGTAATGACTACAAGGCAGAGGGCCCAAATAGTAAACTTGACAGAAACAAATGAAGTCTGAAGTGCTCTGATGTCAACTATCTTAATCGTTTGGCTTTTCCAGGTGCTATTTTTACCTTGTGTGCTGTATTTTCTTTTGACCAGTTGTATTCTCTTTCTTAAGACTTTTGTGCTCTACGTTTGTTGCTCAGAGCATCAAAAGCTCGGAGTGTTGGCTATCTGACACCGGTGGTTTGATAAATTTGATTTATTTGATCATTAATAGCGCAAAAGTACATGAAAATGCAAAAAAACACATAAAAAACTCTTGAAGAATAAAAGACAAATAATACTTCTTATTTGCGTGGAGGTTCGCAAAACTCAAGACAAACTTGTTGTACAGTGAAAAATGAACATGAACCTCCTAAATGTACTGCTGTAATTACAGAAATAATAAGGTTAGGGAAAACAAATAAAAAAGACAGTAAAAAACACAAAATAAAACAGCAGTGATCACAATAAACCTTGTTTATTTCAAGATCTACATCTAAATCTAGATTACACATCCCGAGATTCTTTAAAATCACCACTGTACTAAGATGCAAATTTAGTGCTTTACACTGGAGTACACACATTCATCATTGGTGCCGTTCCTCTGTCGTCTTGATCTTTTGGGCAGGTTAACACTCAAAGCAGCATAATGGAGGCTTTCTGCGTCTTGGTCACCCTGGCAACAAAATATAAAAAAAGCTATCACAACATGGGTTATATCTAATAAAAAATGGACAGGCGATTGTTTATCTCAACACAGTAAATTTACCTCTGCATCTGCTGTGGAAGGGGCTGAAAATCTTGCTTTAGACTCTGGTTGTAAAACACAGAAGATGATTCTTTATTTAAAAGCACAACCCAAGATCTTAGATATTAATAGTATCAATTGCCTGTACCCGAGTAGCTGTTTTTCTTTTTCATTGTGCACACTGAGAAAGCCAGTAAAGCAACCAGGATGGTGGTGAATGCCAAAGCACCACTCAAGAAATACACCAACAGAAGTAGGTCCAGCTCATCTGTAGAGAGTTATAAAAGGAGCTTTCAGAATGTTTCGGATGTTTTCATTCTAAGTTAGATGAAGAAGAATGACAATTTATTTAATGGAAAGCCTCTGCTAAAAAGGTACTTACGCTCAAAGTCCAGCTTGGTCCCGCCTCCGAACAGTATGTGTCCACATGAGGCAACAGCACAGTAGTAGGTCCCAGCATGAGAAAGATTCAGGCTCTTCATCGGCAGGTTGTAGAAACAGGTGTGTGTTTGTGTGTTGGTGTTCCTCTCACACTGATCATTCCTGCCTCCATGGCTGTAAATGAGTCCTGGATGAGAATCTTTGTAGTATTTGAACCAGTAAACACTGTGTTCTCCATCACAGCTCGCATTGTGTACTGTACAGTTCAGAGTCACAGAGCCTCCTGGCTGGATGGGCTCTGATGTTGACTGATGGACCAAAACTTGGGCACTTAACCCTGGATTCCTTACACTGACTGTAGTGCTCTCTGAAAACTCTAATGTATATACATATTTAATGCAGTGGTACATAGCTGAATCTGAAATCTGTAAATCAGTGATTGTCAGGTGGTTATTTCCATCCTCTGTATCCAGTGTGAAGCGTGAATTGTTCTTGAACTCATTATGAAAAGTCTTTTTTACATTATATTTAGAGAAGGAAGAAATGAGCCTTGGTTTCTGTCCAAGGGTTTCCTTAATCCAGTAAATTCTTGGAGCCACTGCGCTTTCATAGAAACATAGCAATGTCAACTTGTCCCCAGTGTTTACCGATACAAAACCACAGTCTTGATTCACAAAATAATAGGAGAGGAAAAAAAATACATTTAGAAATAATGTAATTTGACAGAAGTCTGTGTAGTCAGTAAATTAAAAGAAAATTAATCATATAGTCTAACGGATAAAATTTGGAATCTCAAAAATACAACTTACCCATTTCCCCCCAAAGCAAGCACGTGAGGTAGAGAGCAAACACTGTAAATGTCATCCTGTCAAAACTGCTGTTTCGAGTGACGGAAAATCAATGGTTACTCAGCCCCTCAGAAACAAGAATGTGTTTGATTGGCTAACCTGAAGTGTATGCCCTTGTTTAGGAAACATGGTCACATGCTCACTGCCATTTATGGTATCAAGTTGGTTTTTTGAGAAAAGGTGCACATTTTGAAAGATGTATGAAGAATGACTCCTCACACACGACCATTTATAAGACTATAATTGCTTAATATTTGGTAATGGGCTGATAATATAGATATGGTAGAATGCTTTGATTGTGGTAATCAGAAATCTGTCAATTGTGTCTCTCTCGGTGTGGCAGTGCACAGGAGCATGCGGTCAGGACATGGACAAAATAACATAGCAGCAAAGAATGCAGTCAAAGAACAAAACTTGAACAAAACAACAAAAATATATTGCAAGAAACTCTTGTTCAGATAAAAAAAATCCCTGCACTCTGCTTGAAACCACATGCAAAGATGCAGGTGACTATCAAAAGCCCTTACATTACTAACACATAAGTACAAAAAGAGAAAATTATAACAAATTATCTCTGTATCTGAGGAAGATATGATAGTACAACCAATAATATTAAATAGAATTTATGTGACATTTACATGGATGTATTACAAGAACTGGATACAGCATTCGAGGCAAGGCCCTGTTGGTTTCTATGAAAGTTTCTTAGTGGCACATGAAGCCAAAAAATCTACCTAGATGATCAGTGATGGTTCCACATCATTGGACCCGTTGAGCAAGCACACTTGTGACTGTTACCTGCAGAGCCAGCAACTTTCAGTTTAGCGCTCTGCTAACTTCAGTGGGGATAAATTGATTTAATTTTCTGGCTCTTCTAGACTTTCCAAATTTAATCGAACCAAATGGATCAAATCCTGCCAAGTCCATGCACATTCAGAGTACTGGTTTAGCAGCAAACTACTATTTGTTATATTCACGTTACCTCTCTGTGTTGTGATCTGAGCTTCTCTGTGGTTTGTTGTGGTAAGCTGGTCAGGTTTGTCAGTTGCGCTTCCCCTTGGCTTCCCTCGTGGTGAACACCGTTAGCTCTGTCAGCACTCTTGCGGTTCTTTAGTGAAGTTAGCTTTGTTAGCTGCTGTTGAAAATCATGACCAGAAAACTCATATGCTCTGAATTTCACCTGTTTAATCTTATAAATGCAAAAACATGAAAAGGGAGAATAAATGTTTCCGAATAAGTTTACGTACTGTTGGACCGAACTAAAACTCTTTGATTCCACTATTTAGAGAGGCAGCAGGCCCCTTACAAGAAACTAGATGACAGCTCAATGGCATCATTCATTCATTTTCATACATAATTATCATAATTTACAGCATTAATACACCTGCTGTCTTACTTATCAGCCGTGTAAACTGGCTCCTGATATTCTTCCTCCCCAAGTTCATCTACTTGAAATGTCACAAAAAAAGCCATGAATCAGCGTCACATACCACTCAAACGTCCAAAGCTTGAGCTTTAATAAGAGGCAAGGACTTATTACCAAATATGAGACTCTCGCAAACAATATGATTTACTAAACAAACACCATTTACCATGTTCCTGCATGCTGTGCCAACTGATCTGATGTTACACACTAATGTTTAGTGCTGTGCAGCAATTAGGGCAGAAATGTGAAAAATGCACATCAATTACTTTTATTTATTGTTGTCAGTAGTATTCCAACTAAAACTGTTGTGACTAGCACACTTATTTTATGTTTTAGTAGTTGCAGTGCTGTTAAATGTGACCGGATGACAATTTTGCATGTTTACTGCAACTGGTCTTTGGGTTAAGTGGCAAGTAGGTGAGAATGCATCACTCTTACATCCTGCCAAAAACCACAAAGGCTGCTGTACTGACAGAGATGCGATGCTAAAAGTATGGCCATAAAAGGCTTCAGGTCTGACAGCACTGACCGTTTCACTCGTCTTCCTATGTTTTGGGGCTTGAACCAGCCAAAATCGAGACTTCAAAGCATCAGTCCACAAGCCAGTGGGCGATGCTACGTCTCTATATGTACACTAAATGGTTGTAGCTAGGTAGCAGTGGAGAGCTGACCAACAGTTAGCACTAGCAGATAATAATGTTTGGAACTTTTTACTTTTATTCACGTAGCTTAAACATGTAAATCACATTAATCAGCATCTTTGAACATGGTTTGATACAAAGTGGTGATTTTTCATTCGGGCTTTATCACTCTATTTTCCATCCAGTATATAATCATACATATAGGATTGTTTTGTAGTCCTTTTGTAGTTTTTACAGTGCTTTTTTTTTCCTACTTGGATGAAGCATTAAAGTTAGAGCAAGACGTTTACTGGGTTGGAATTCCCTTATTCCATAGTCCAGACTGACACATAGGACTGGTGCTGGGAGGTATTGTGTACCTTTAATTGCTTTCATCTGTCTGTGTTGTATGACACCATGTATGTTGTAACTGGTATACGGTGTGTCTGACATGTATACAGTGACTTTACATTTGTTTACTGCGGAAGTTTTTGTTACAAACGTTGCATTTTGTGATTAGAAAGTTGTAAATGCAGAGACTGGCTTACTTAAACACTCATAATATGATGCATAAGAGTTTGTTGTAGACAAAGCCGATTGTTAAGTAGCGGGGCCTCATGTTTTTAGGTCATTTAAAAAAAAACAAAAAAAAAAC
>NW_024611318.1:0-3848 GCF_008729295.1 Plectropomus leopardus
TGTTTTCAGCTGTTGTTGGGACGTGTCAAATTTTGACATTTTTGCCTTACTATAGCCTTGCATTTTGGGTCATTTTTTTGACATGCTACATTATGGTTTTTTTGGCCATTTTTTGCAACTGTCTATGCTATGGCGTATCTCGGAACGCTATTTAAGATGCTTTTCATCTGTTTCAGCTGTTTTTGGGACGTGTCAAATTTTGACATTTTTGCCATACTATAACCTTGCATTTTGGGTCATTTTTTTGACATGCTACATTATGGTTATTTTGGCCATTTTTTGCAACTGTCTATGTTATGGCGTATCTCGGAATACTATTTAAGATGCTTTTCATCTGTTTCAGCTGTTTTTGGGACGTGTCAAATTTTGACATTTTTGCCTTACTATAGCCTTGCATTTTGGGTCATTATTTCGTCATGCTATACTATGGTGTTTTTGGCCGTTTTTGAAACTTTCTTTGCTATGGCATGTCTCAGAACGCCATTTAAGATGCCTTTCAACTGTTTCAGCTGTTTTTGGGACGTGCCAAGTTTTGACATTTTTGCCTTACTATAGCCTTGCATTTTGGGTCATTTTTTAACATGCTATATTATGGTGTTTTTGGCCATTTTTGCAACTGTCTCTCCTATGGCGTGTCTCAGAACGCTATTTAAGATGCCTTTCAACTGTTTCAGCTGTTTTTGGGACGGGCCAAGTTTTGACATTTTTGCCTTACTATAGCCTTGCATTTTGGGTCATTTTTTCGACATCCTATATTATGGTGTTTTTGGCCATTTTTGCAACTGTCTATGCTATGGTGTGTCTCGGAACGCTATTTAAGATGTTTTTCAACTATTTTTGATTGTTTTTGGGACGTGTCAAATTTTGACATTTTTGCCTTACTATAGCCTTGCATTTTGGGTCATTTTTTTAAGACATGCTACATTATGGTGTTTTTGGCCATTTTTGCAACTGTCTATGCTATGGCGTATCTCAGAAAGCTATTTAAGATGGTTTTCAACTCTTTTCAGCTGTTTTTGGGTCGTGCCAAGTTTTGACATTTTTGCCTTACTATAGCCTTGCATTTTGGGTCATTTTTTCGACATCCTATATTATGGTGTTTTTGGCCATTTTTGCAGCTGTCTATGCAATGGTGTGTCTCGGAACACTATTTAAGTTGGTTTTCAACTGTTTTTAGCTGTTTTTGGGACGTGTCAAATTTTGACATTTTTGCCTTACTATAGCCTTGCATTTTGGGTCATTTTTTCGACATGCTATATTATGGTGTTTTTGGTCGTTTTGCAACTTTCTTTGCTGTGGTGTGTCTTGGCAGGCTATTCTACTTGGTTTTCAACTCTTTCATCTGTTTTTGGGACGTGTCAAATTTTGACATTTTTGCCTTACTATAGCCTTGCATTTTGGGTCATTTTTTAGACATGCTATATTATGGTGTTTTTGGCCATTTTTGCAACTTTCTTTGCTATGGCATGTCATGGCAGTCTATTTGAGGTGGTTTTCAATTGTTTTCAGCTGTTGTTGGGACGTGTCAAATTTTGACATTTTTGCCTTACTATAGCCTTGCATTTTGGGTCATTTTTTTGACATGCTATATTATGGTGTTTTTGGCCATTTTTGCAACTGTCTATGATATGGCGTATCTCGGGACGCTATTTAAGATGGTTTTCAACTGTTTTCAGCTGTTTTTGGGACGTGTCAAATTTTGACATTTTTGCCTTACTATTGCATTTTGGGTCATTTTTTTTAGACATGCTATATTATGGTGTTTTTGGCCATTTTTGCAACT
This sequence comes from Plectropomus leopardus, assembly GCF_008729295.1. Classification (NCBI taxonomy): domain Eukaryota; kingdom Metazoa; phylum Chordata; class Actinopteri; order Perciformes; family Serranidae; genus Plectropomus; species Plectropomus leopardus. The sequence goes on from NW_024611318.1 coordinate 1,784, forward strand.
GTGTATGCTATGGCGTGTCTCGGAACGCTATTTAAGATGGTTTTCAACTGTTTTCAGCTGTATTTGGGATGTGTCAAATTTTGACATTTTTGCCTTACTATAGCCTTGCATTTTGGGTCATTTTTTTGACATGCTACATTATGGTTTTTTGGCCATTTTTTGCAACTGTCTATGCTATGGCGTATCTCGGAACGCTATTTAAGATGCTTTTCATCTGTTTCAGCTGTTTTTGGGACGTGTCACATTTTGACATTTTTGCCATACTATAGCCTTGCATTTTGAGTCATTTTTTCGACATGCTATATTATGGTGTTTTTGGCCGTTTTTGAAACTTTCTTTGCTATGGCGTGTCTCAGAACGCTATTTAAGATGCCTTTCAACTGTTTCAGCTGTTTTCGGGATGTGCCAAGTTTTGACATTTTTGCCTTACTATAGCCTTGCATTTTGGGTCATTTTTTCAACATGCTATATTATGGTGTTTTTGGCCATTTTTGCAACTTTCTTTGCTATGGCATGTCATGGCAGTCTATTTGAGGTGGTTTTCAATTGTTTTCAGCTGTTTTTGGGACGTTGTCAAATTTTGACATTTTTGCCTTACTATAGCCTTGCATTTTGGGTCATTTTTTTGACATGCTACATTATGGTTATTTTGGCCATTTTTTGCAACTGTCTATGTTATGGCGTATCTCGGAACGCTATTTAAGATGTTTTTCAACTGCTTTCAGGTGTTTTTGGGACGTGTCAAAGTTTGACATTTTTGCCTTACTATAGCCTTGCATTTTGGGTCATTTTTTCGTCATGCTATACTATGGTGTTTTTGGCCGTTTTTGAAACTTTCTTTGCTATGGCATGTCTCAGAACGCCATTTAAGATGCCTTTCAACTGTTTCAGCTGTTTTTGGGACGTGCCAAGTTTTGACATTTTTGCCTTACTATAGCCTTGCATTTTGGGTCATTTTTTTGACGTGCTACATTATGGTGTTTTCGGCCATTTTTGCAACTGTCTATGCTATGGCGTGTCTCGGAACGCTATTTAAGATGGTTTTCAACTGTTTTTGATTGTTTTTTGGGACGTGTCAAATTTTGACATGTTGCCTTACTATAGCCTTGCATTTTGGGTCATTTTTTCGTCATCCTATATTATGGTGTTTTTGGCCGTTTTTGAAACTTTCTTTGCTATGGCGTGTCTCAGAACGCTATTTAAGATGCCTTTCAACTGTTTCAGCTGTTTTTGGGACGGGCCAAGTTTTGACATTTTTGCCTTACTATAGCCTTGCATTTTGGGTCATTTTTTCGACATCCTATATTATGGTGTTTTTGGCCATTTTTGCAACTGTCTATGCTATGGTGTGTCTCGGAACGCTATTTAAGATGTTTTTCAACTATTTTTGATTGTTTTTGGGACGTGTCAAATTTTGACATTTTTGCCTTACTATAGCCTTGCATTTTGGGTCATTATTTTAGACATGCTATATTATGGTGTTTTTGGCCATTTTTGCAACTTTCTTTGCTATGGCATGTCATGGCAGTCTATTTGAGGTGGTTTTCAATTGTTTTCAGCTGTTGTTGGGACGTGTCAAATTTTGACATTTTTGCCTTACTATAGCCTTGCATTTTGGGTCATTTTTTTGACATGCTACATTATGGTTTTTTTGGCCATTTTTTGCAACTGTCTATGCTATGGCGTATCTCGGAACGCTATTTAAGATGCTTTTCATCTGTTTCAGCTGTTTTTGGGACGTGTCAAATTTTGACATTTTTGCCATACTATAACCTTGCATTTTGGGTCATTTTTTTGACATGCTACATTATGGTTATTTTGGCCATTTTTTGCAACTGTCTATGTTATGGCGTATCTCGGAATACTATTTAAGATGCTTTTCATCTGTTTCAGCTGTTTTTGGGACGTGTCAAATTTTGACATTTTTGCCTTACTATAGCCTTGCATTTTGGGTCATTATTTCGTCATGCTATACTATGGTGTTTTTGGCCGTTTTTGAAACTTTCTTTGCTATGGCATGTCTCAGAACGCCATTTAAGATGCCTTTCAACTGTTTCAGCTGTTT
>NW_024611319.1:0-2844 GCF_008729295.1 Plectropomus leopardus
TCCTTGTTAACTGTAAAGTATACACCTTCTCTACTTCTCTCGCAAGAGTCCTCTGCTCTGTCAGATCGGCAGATAGAAAAAGAGTCAACTGGTTGAATGGTGCTATGCAGGATTTAGCCAAATTCTGGTGAATCAAAGGATATTACAGTTTCTCTTATCCCCTTGAAAACTGATGCAGCACAGAGATCGCCCAGTTTCTTATCCAATGCCTGTACAATGGTTAGCAACATACTAGTTCAGCTGCTGCCGACTTTTCCTCAGTATTATTTGATATTTACATTTGAAAACCTGGCTAGTCTGCAGAAGGAGAGTTTACAGAGTGGTGAGTTGATGTCCTCATCCCGATGAGTGACTTGCAGCCACACACCACCACAACCAAAGCCAATGTCAAAACGCACCATCAAGATTTGCAAAACAGACATAACAAATTTTGCAAAAGTGACAGAGAGGCGACCAGAAACGTCTGTGACTATGTAAAACCCATTTTACGATTTATTTTATCTGTAATGACCATTGAGTGGTTACATGCCAAGAGGCTGCGGCATAGATTCAGGCTAAGCTCCCCTCAAAACACTGATGTGGTGATAAAACAATGGAGGCATGTAAGTGGATTCCACAGGGTCTAAGTGGATTTCAGAGTGAGCAAGTTTCCACAGCCACTCCTAACCTATGACCTCTTTCTGTGTTTGCTAACCGTCTCCCACAAATAATTCTAACCCCCCCCCGGCCGAATGAATTACACAGACAGTATGGATCGTCATAGTCTCTTCAGGCCCTAATGAAACTGGGCTCGTGCACCTGACATTTCCATCCCCCAGGGCCGAGCCTCGCATGGCCGCAGCCTCGTACCCTGGCCTTGCCACTTCACACTAATTGCTGCCTCATAAGCAAGCGCCACAGCAACAAATCCAGTTAACGACAGTGGCATATTGATCGCTGGCAGGAATGCAGGCAGCACCCCTGTCCCTAGGTATGGGAGGAGGGGCACCATGGCTTTTACAACCTCAGGGATGGCCTGCACCCAATAAAGAGCAGGTCCCTGTGACAAAATAAAAACCAAAAGAGGGTCAGAGTGATACAATTACCGCTCGGCAGCTCTGACCCTAACTGCAGGTGAACAATAGACTGCAGGATGATAGTGGGAGTGGGGGGAAGAGAAGAGGGGGCCCTCATTATAGAGGTAGGCCAGCAGACCTGTTCAATTTGCTCCATTAATGAGCGCTGAAGAAGCACTTTCGCTCTGTCCCAACAGAGCCATTACAGGCCCAGTCTGAGCACTGACGAAGACTTCGCACCACGCCACAAATACAGCCGGCAGCACCGGGGCATTAAGCCAAACACATCTAAACGCTATGAATACACAAACGCTGTTCAAATAGCAGCCTATAAATCCATGATGTCATCAATGCAAAAATGCTGCATTGGTATTTAAAATGCTTTACAGTTACATGGCATGTTAATCATAATTCCACTTTATTTATGGTGTTTTATTGTATTTTAAATATTGTACACAACTCAACATGTTATACGCCTGCTGCAGAACTTTTATGCAGCGAGCAGGGTGCCTAATTGGAAAAGGAAACAAAGCATATTAGTCAAACTACTCATTTACATACTAAAATGGCACGTAGAAAAGGCAATGCTGCATTTTCCTCTAATTTGTTTGTGCGGCAGAGCACAGTAAAAGGTGATAGAATGAGGCCAAACAATGGGAAGCTCAGTGAGGCTGTGTTGCAGCTTAAATCTAACATCCATCAAAGATGTTATTTATCAAAGATACTGTATATTGTACATTAACTGACGCTGGTAAACATCAAAGTTGTAAGCAATCATCAAAGAGCATTTTGGCACATTCCGTAATCTGTTTTAATGCTGCACTAAATTACTGTTTTCCATTGCCTTTCTTGTCTAATCTGGCTTACTTTCAACCCACACTGTATCATACGGTCTCTTCCTCCAAGAATAGCTCTTCTTCAGTTCTAAGCTTTTACAACAGACAGTAGACGCTCACTCTCTTTCATCCCAGCCACATTACAAATTCTGCCTCAAACATTTGTTCTACTTACAATAGTGACTGAATCCACATTTTACTAGCAGCGTGCATATTCACATTTCCATCAGCTACTGATTTCTCATGTCAGATTGCAGTATAAGGTGTTCAGTAAAGAAAGAGTAGTATATTCACCATTGCTTCTGCACAGTTTTGGGATTATTCTGCTCAGTGTAAAGGAACAGTGTTTAAGATTTTGGAGGATTTAGTGGTGTCTTGTGGAGAGGATAGTAGATTGCAATCAGTTGAAATTTCTCCCAATTAGAATTCCTTCAATGTTAATGTTTAATTGTTTGTTTTTAATGTCAATGAATTTAACCAGGAGCCTAACTGCTGGTGTTTGGCACATCACAGACAAGCTGTTTGCCCAGCACCTACTAATGTTTGCTTACTCTTTTTCTCTGAATATGTGCTCACCATATTTCTAAACAGGGGGTTCAGGAGGTTTTTACCAGGAGCCAAATTATCCACAAAGGTCTCTACCTCTGCAAACTCAATGGGCTTTAAATGGGTAAAAACACTGGATAAAGCAGTTACATGTTAAGAAAAACAACAACAACAACAAAACAAGTGGTATTATGATGCTGCTCATTGTGGAAGGGTTGCTAACTGTGGTGGCTGATGCAAAAACGTGAATGATCCTATCCAGAGTATTTGGTTTGTCTGTTCTGGGCTACAGTAGAAGCATGATGGGGCAACATGGTGAACTGCATGGATGAGGACCTGCTCCCTATGAACATATAAACAGCTTGCTCTAAAGTAAAAAAAAAAAAACAAAACATGACAATTATTAC
>NW_024611320.1:0-2538 GCF_008729295.1 Plectropomus leopardus
TCAACCCGCTGTAAGTTTCATTGTGTCAATAAAGTTTGGTAAAAAACAAAAAGGTCACACGGCCTGCCACCTGCCTGACGACTGTCAACAGTCTGAGCTACTAAATTTGTGCAGACACATTTAATCCAACAGCAGGTAGGCTACATCCTATCATTCTGCAAGGTCACGTTAAACCATTTAAAGAGACTTAATGTCATTAATGCTACACAAATAACATCTGAGGACACGTTACATTCGCCCGACATGTCGAACACATACATTACATTTAACTCTCGTCACAGGGGCCAAACTACAGCCGCATGTTAGATTACGACGCAGTAAATAAATAATGAACGTACAAAAATCGTATAAAGGTAAATGATGCGTTACCATATTGATTTCTTTGTGTTTTTGTCACATCTTTCCTAATTCTGTCCTGTTGTTCCAACACCAAACTCTGGTAATTTAATGAATGTTTGTATTTTATATACGTGCAAAGTGGCTCGAATATTTGCCATTGTCTAAATATTTTGAGCCACATCGACATGAAACGTTGAAGTGTTTTTAAGACATTTCTGTATGCTGCGATAACTTTTGCTTTTAGCACCTTTTAAAGTGTCCTGCAATAATTAGACTTCAGTAACTGTCACCTTTAACGGCAACAATTTGTCACTTATTAGATCAACAACAACATTTATCTGCAACTATTTTAATAAGGAATTCAACATTTATCTCATTTTGTTAAGGAAAAATTATGAAAATTCATTACTTTTATGCCTTAAAATTTGAGAATTTGCTGGCCTTACACTGTCGTATCTTTTAATACTTTGGGGTTTGTAAATTTTGGTTGGACAAAACGACATTTTTAGGTTCCCAAACATTTTTGTTGACAAAATTTTAAAACTTTTCATGAATGTAGAATAAAATTAATTAGCCATGCGCAATGTTTCGCACAAAGAAAACGGTATAGTTGTATGGAAATTAAACAAGCAACTTTTTCAACCTTTTATAGCTGGTTATGTTTGTTTTACATTACATGGAAGATTATTCACAGAAGATTAATGGAACAATTAATTTAATACCGACAATGAAATTCAAAAAATGACTGTGAAATTCCATGACCTTTCCTAGTTTACCATGTCCCTGAAAACCTTCATTTGATTAAGTTAATTTAGGCTCTATGATATTGTAACAGGCTTTTCTTACTGTTTTTCATTGTTTTGTTGACCAAATGAATAGATTAACTGACAGAAAAACAGATGATGAATAATCATATAATAGTTTATTAGTTTATAGTAATTTTCTCAAGCAAGGTATATTTATATTGCCAAATTTACTTTATTTTTGCTTATTTTTCAATTTACTTCACATGAAATCATATGAATAATTTTATTGAAATGTAATGCCACAATAAATAAGCACCTATTTTTGAAATTATTTACTTATTGTAGGGACTATTTTCATCTGGCATATTAAACGTTATCTTACGGTATTATTATTTGATCGGAGGTTCATTAAACATTTTAATTACAAAGCTACTGAATACAAAACAAACTTTTTTTTTATTATTATATTCGGGGGTTTTTAAAATCTTGTGAGCTCAAGTTATTATCTTGTGCGCACAAGATAATTGTCTTATAGGAATAAGTTTATAATCTTGCGCGCACATGATATTCTCTAATCATCTTATTATATAATAACGAGTACACACAAGATAACAACATGTGCGCGCGAGATAAATAAAATATTACATTTCGGCACTTCAGGGCCTCCATACAAAACTTGTAAAACCGCGGTAGAGACATTGAGGACGGGTGTCCTGACTTACCGTCCCCCCTCCGTGTCTGTGTCCCGCTCGGTTGTCCGCAGAAGTCATTGATTGATTTCACCGTTAACTTCCAGTAAAACTCAGCCGAAAACTTCAGCCGGAGCTGCGCCTTTTTCCTGCTTCAGCTGAGGTAAAGTTATTGTGAACTGAAGTCCTGAACGTCAAGATTTTCCATTACTGCCTGAAATTCCTTGTGGACAACTTCCTCCCCCTGCTGTCTGTCCCACAAGTCTCCCAAAACCTCACGCTTAACACCCGCCCTGTCCGCGCTTCTTCTGCGGCTTTTCACGGCAGCTTAGATCCTAAATGCTGCACCGCTGCCCTCTGCTGGACTGAGCTCCTGCAGTCAGGTCTTTTTTCCTATTTTATTTCAATTTTTAATTGACAAACTGAACATATGAAGAGGTAAAAAAGGTAGGTAAAATTTTAAATAAAACAATAGATAATAAAACTTGAATTAATATTTAATATCTTTGGATTTCTTTCTTTTTTTTTTGACAAAGTGAACAGATAAGACACTAAAAATCAGGTTAAAAGTACAGCACCAGTAAAAAAAAATAAATAAATAAAAAAGAAAAAGATTCAGGTAAAATTCTGTATAACAAGATTTTTTTTAACAAACCTAACATATGCATAAAACATTGGGTAAAAGGTACAGCAGGTGAAAATAAAAATAATTTAAAAATACATATGTGAACGCTGCAAGTAAAACTGCAGTATACAAAGGATGA
>NW_024611321.1:0-1256 GCF_008729295.1 Plectropomus leopardus
CAGTTTGAGGAGATGCACCAGTTTCTGAGAAAGAGAGAAGATGAGATTAAGAATGAGCTGAAACTCAAAGAGGAAGATGGGGCTGAGAAAATGAATGCGAATCTAGATGTTCTAGAAACAGCTTCTCCTGAGAGGAGAGAGCTAGAGGGAAAGCTGTCTCTCTCTTTGGGCTTTATGTTAAAGGAGATGCTTCAGGTGATCCAGCCCCGAGCAGAGCTGCTCTCACCCAAAATCAACAGTACCGATATAACTGTGTCTTATGATCGGCGCACTTTGTTTAGTACTCCCAAAAGCAACCAAGCTCCATCCAGTTCCCCTTCTGGTTTTGGCTCAGCCACGGGATTCATCCAAACCACTGGTTCTAGTTTCAGCTCCTCGGGATCTGGCCCAACAAGAAGCTCTTCATATGTCCAAACCACCAGCTCTGGTTTTGGCTCATCAGTATTCATCCAGACATCATCTGGTGCTGCCCCCTCAGGATTCAGCCAAAACACAAGCTCTGGTCTCAGCTCATCAGTATTCAGCCAGACAACATACTCTGGTTTCTCCCCCGCGGGATTTGGCCAATCCACAAGCTCTGGTTTTGGCTCCTTTGGATTCACTCAAACCACAGGGTCTGGTTTCAGCTCGCCGGCATTGCATCAAACCAGACCCTTTGGTTTCAGCTCTCCAGGATTCAGTCAAACCACAAGCTCTGGTTTTGGCTCGTCACTATTCAGCCAGACGACATACTCTGGTTTTGCCCCCTCGGGATTTGGCCAATCCACAAGCTCTGGTTTTGGCTCCTTGGGATTAACCCAAACCACAGGGTCTGGTTCCAGCTCCTTGGCATTCCATCAAACCAGACCGTTGGGTTTTGGCTCCTCAGGATTTGGCCAAACCACTGGCTCTGGTTTCAGCTCGTCCACATTTGGTCAAACCAGACCCTTCGGTTTCAGCTCTCCAGGATTCAGTCAAACCACAAGCTCTGGTTTTGGCTCCTTGGAATTTGGTCAAACCACAGGTTCTGGTTTTGGGTCACCAGTATTTGGCCAAACCAGACCCTCTGGTCCTGGCTCTTCAGGATTCGGCCAAACCACCAGCTCTAGTTTTGGCTCCTCTGGATCTGGCCAAAGCAAAGGCTCTGGTTTTGGCTCCTTGGAATTTGGTCAAACCACAGGTTCTGGTTTTGGGTCACCAGTATTTGGCCAAACCAGACCCTCTGGTTCCGTCTCTTCAGGATTCGGCCAAACCACCAGCTCTGGTTTTGGCTCCTC
>NW_024611322.1:0-6300 GCF_008729295.1 Plectropomus leopardus
AAGGAAAGCTGTTATAATTGCAGTAAGAAAGGTGAAAAGTTACATAACAGCGTGGCAGCTGTAAGGGGTGAGAATGGGGTGACAGACTGGCGGGTGGGGGGGTCGGGTTGGGAGATGACAGCAACGAGTGAGGGATGAGAGAAAAGATGGAGCTGAGATGAGGAAGCGACGAGATGGAGACTCGTGTGTTTAAACAGTTTAAAAAGACATGGGTGGTTTCTGGAACAGAGCAAAAGGGTGTGAAATGCAAGAGTGGAAAAAGCCCCCGAAGCGGCAGTGGTTACACATGCGAGGAGTTTTGCTGAGGCGCCCAGCTGGGCTCCTGGCGGATCCGCCCGATGGAAATGAAGCCTCGTGCATCATAAGCCCTTTTTCAGACGGCGATTTGCATCGACAAAATGGATAATACAGTAGACTCTTTACAGTATGATGGATGCAGAGCTGCATGTAATGTTTGATAAGTCAGAGTGGTTGGTTTTGTTTGTGTTTGCTACTGAAATAATAATGAAGTTCATCATATTTATACCTGAAAAATATTGCACGCTGACAGTGAGTCGCCACTTTAGGATGCACCAATATTTTATCCCCTTGGTAGGAGCCCATAAATGCCTCAGACTGTCACAGAAAAATAGTGATCATTGGGCGTTTTGATTGTTTGCATCCTTTGTGAGTCTTCGGCCTGAGGGCTTCACGCAGATTTATTTCCCTAGACACCTACCTGTGCCGTGACAAGACAAACAGCAATTGTATCACTTTCACTCCTAAAAGTCGCACATCCCACCTACTGTACCCAGACTTCCTCCTCTGTATGTGCAGCGTATCCAGTGTGTGCTAAATGTCATTGTTTCTATGGCAAGATATGGCTATGATAACATCAAAAACACACAAATGTACAATATACAACATACAATAGTGCAAACAGGTAGTCGGAGCAATAGTTCATGTAAATATAAATATGATATGCGCCAGTCACCACAGAGAAATGTTGGCATTGTACGTTTCTGCAAACTACTGATACATTACATTTGCATGTTTCAGATGTATCATATCAACATTTGTAAAGCAACATATCATATGGTATAGTATAGTGTGCTTTGTCATCAGGAGGGGAGGGGATGGTGGATGGCGTGTCACCTTGGTGCGACACCTACCAACACACGAAAAGTTGTTTTCTTTTCTGGCTGGGATAGGGTCCCAAAATGCAGTGTTTTTTTTTTTTTTTCCCCGGAAGTCATTGCTTGCCTTTCGTGCAGCATTCAAATGAAATGAGTCAGTGGTTTGCAGAAACATTTGAGATTGGGTTGTTTGATAATGTAGGAATAGAATAGAAACTCAAAGTGAATCCTTTAAAATTAACAGTTTTTGCAGAATAGTTCAACATGCCTGCTTGTTTTGGATAAACTACTGTCGCTTTAATTCAGTTACAACATCTGCAGGCGCTTTTTCACCAGACAATTTTCCTTTTCCAGTTTTTTTTTTTTTGTGTAATTCAATTTATATGCTGTCAGCTAGAGGATTTTCTAAAATCTTCTCTCTGGATGGGAGGTAGGTGAAAGCAGTGGAGTAAAACCCAGACCTCCAGGCCTGCAGCACCTCAGGGCCAGAGCATCATATTCTCCCCAGGCAGAGGTGTTCTTTCCTGGGAGACAGACAGCCTAATGGAGGGTCATCCATCCGGAGCCTCGGGTGCAGTCTGGCTGATCAATAGGACACACACACACACACACACACACACACACACACACACACACACACACACACACACACACAGAGACACACACATCTAGTGCATATAGGTTGAGTTCAAATTATTAATACAAGGGCACACAGCTGTGCAGGCAAGCAAATCTACATCTGCAAGCCTGCAAAGATGCATGCCCATCCTGCACATATACACATTCACAAACACAACAAGACATGCTCACCAGAAGGCAACATGCATGCAAAGACACATACACATTTTCTGTATGTCCCAGCACCTCAGCTCAGGGAGGACATAGTGAGGCCTCAGTGATCCGTCTTCATAGCAGCAGCATCTGCTCTTGTCCCTGTCTGTCGGTACGATGTATGAGTGGGAGGTAATTGCAGTGCACAACACCATCACAGTGACATTAACACATGATGGGGATTAAGTGAAGTCCAATACTGCAGTACCAATATTATCATTTTGTCTCTTTCTCTCTCTCTCAATGTCTCTCTCTTTTTTGAGGCATATTAGGTTTCACTCTCGTCGTTCTTCTGTTATTGTTTTGTCTTTCGATCTGTTTGCTGCCAGATAAATGCAGTCACTTGGATTGCTACTTTCATGGACCACTTGCATGATAACTAGCACTATCATACAGGCTGTCAACAGCTTTTTCAACATTATTTCCTTGGCGTCTCTGCAGTGCGAAAGTATATGCAGGACTCACATAATGTCCATAACGTTGTTTGTGGCGCTGGTCCCAGGCCACTGAGCTCCCGTGATAACCCAGTCACCAGTTTTTGTTTCTGTAAACCACAGATTTGCAGATACATTGACTTTGACAATGCTTTTGTTAATCTGTGGTTTGGTTTAGGCACAAAAACACTTGTTGTACTTAAAAAGATCATGTTTTGCCTTAAAATACCTGATTTGGGGGGCATTATCCTAGCATAACTTGAGCAGTGGTCTGAATGTTGGCATGCATCTCCTTTAGGTGTCACACCACCAACCTTCCCCTAAACCTCCACATGACAACGTGAGCTCATTTATTAATGTCTGTGTTCATAGACTTTTTTACCCATATGTTTCTAGACTTTTCCATGACTTTGAGGCAAATTCAAGACCAACCACTGATTTTTCTGGCAGATTTTTGTCTTTTTGGTAACTTTTAAAGAAAAAAAGGGATTTTTTTTCATTTCATTTAAATTTTAGGCAACTTTGTTGGCATGGAAATTGCTATTTGCAAAGTCCATGACTTTTCCAGGATTTTCTAAATCAACAAATGAACCCTGTAATGTGCAAATGTAACTTCATGGTTTGCAGAAATATACAATGCCAACTTTTCCTTCTCGCAACTAGAGCACAAAGTTTAAAGCAGCAAAAAAGTACACCTTAAAGAACTTCTGGCACATTAATGAAAACAATTTCGAGTGGTGTAGAATGATCAAAAGTTAATACTATTAGATTTAAGCAAGTTTTTAGTTTAAGGATTTTCTTAACACAGGAGATACAGAGATCCGCTCTGAGAGATTTAAGCCAATTTAAAGCACAAAAACCACCGAAAAAGTGAGAATAAAAGATTAATGAACCCCGTGGGGGTACTTGCTAAATTATCTCAGTAATTAGCACTTAAACTACTATTTAATATACATTAGCGACTGTAATTAAGCACCTCTGCAGTCGGCGTGCCACAGAATCGTAACGTGGGTTTGTTGCTCATCAAAGCACGTCAGTCAGCCCGTGTCTTTCTGTTATTATTAAAAATCCTGTCCCATTAAATCTGTCGCTCCCCCAACCCGGATGACTCATTATTTCCACTAAATACTATCGAACAAAGGTCACAACAAATAATTATAATCTGATTGCTGTGCTTATTTCAGTAACTGTTTTTTTTTTTCAATACTCAGATTGGTATAATCCTTTTACATGTAATCCCTCGCTCCCCAACGCTGATGAGTCATCACTTCCATTAAGAAACAGTCACACATATTACACAGCTGTTATCTCCCAGAGCCTTTTATCTTGCTTTGCTCTCAGCAAGTTCCCTTATCTTCATAAAAGCAAGCTTTTATCCAGTGTTTTGCTCATAGCACTGTCTTGGGGGTAGGGTGGAGTGTGTGTGTGTGTGTGTGTGTGTGTGTGTGGGTGGGTGTGGGTATTCCTCTCACATCTAAATCAGGTCTCATCATTAGCGCCGAGCCCCTGGTATTGCACAGTGTGTCTGCATTATGCATCGGTTAAATCCCATCACCTGTTATGTGATTTTACAATTAGCTTCTCCCGTCTTTGAGGGAAAAACCTTTGATCCAGTTTCTTGTTCATAACGGTGTCTTGTTGGCCTCTGGAATCTCATACCTTGTTCTTATCACATCCCTTTTTGTTGTGAATTGCACGATTTTCTTTCAAAGCTATTTGTTATAACCGGGAGATAAAAACGCTGACTTCTTGCGGTGCCTGCTCCCATTCTTAATGCTGTTCTGTTCAGCTTTTTCAGCAGCGTATCGTAGTCGCCTGAACATCGTTATTACGAAGTCGCTAAAAATGACAGGCAGACACGGGCCGTTTGGTTGGCACTTAGAGTGATGCTTCGCTGATTTTAAACCAAAACATTATGTGTAGTATGTGCACATGAACTGAATAAACTTCCCTCCATTGAATCAGTGCCAACATATCCCCCCTCCCCACCAGTGAAACACCTTCAAATGATGTCATTTACATCATTTTGCATCATTGTGCTCGTGGGGCTGCAGGCTTCTGCATCTTTGTATTGCTTGTACACCATGCCGCCTCCTCTGCAGACACAAAGAGATTACAGCTGATCAAGACACCAGAATTTCAGCAGTATAAGATTTCCACTGTACGTCTCAGTAAATATTACGGTTTCACGGTACAGCCAACAGGTTTTGATCCTAACAGGTCACATGGTGCCGCTCTGTCAGTGACCTTCTGCGTCCACTTATCACGTTTTAGGTATCCTTCTGTGTCAGCTGTTTACGCTCCGGGATGCTGTTACCGTGATGTCAACAAATGCTGGGATGATGCTGCACGGTCCTTATGTTTGCACAACAGCACACGGCAACCAAGGCAGACTGGTCAAGATGGTTTGCTTTAAGCAACACATTTACGGATGTTGTTTTCAGATACATGTTTTAGTTTACTGTTAAACTGTAATACGAGGCTGGCAGCTATTGTTTCACACGGACCATTTCACATAACGTCATGTGCATAGGATTCTGGTAGTTGTAGGCTTCCTAACTCTTGGAGCAAAAGTGTGCTTTTATTCTGTTTTCTTTGGTCACGTAGAACCATCACAAAAGTATTTGCGTCTTTCTGCTGCAGAGACGGAGAAGTTTTAAATGAAGGCCTTCTTTACATCAGTGAAATACTTCTTTAAAGAATGCATCTTGTATGAGCATAAGAGCAACCGAAGCCCAGACTAATGCCAGGAGCATTAGAGCCATATTCTCACTGTAGAGTCATAAAATGACAAAGCTGACTTATAGAAATGTCTTCACTTATTGCATTTCAACAATGTCGGCTGAAAAGCTGAAATGTAAATGCAGGAATGTCAGATCATTACCTGGCAGCTTGAGAAATGTATCGCTGTGGATGTGGAGAACACAGCGGGGTAAAAGACTTGCCTCGGGCACAGAGAGGCAGAATGAAGAGTGCAGCGTTTCCTGTTGGAGCCATAATTCCTGAATGGTCATTTAGTCGATGCGCTGAATGCGGGCGATTCAGCAGAAAGTTGATAAAACCTGCCTATTCACTGTTTACTGTGTCAAAACCTCAGTTTAAATGTGTGTATTTTGTCATTTTTGTGAGAAGATAATAAATGTGTCGGTCTTATCAGTGCTCAGTTTATTTGCACTTGACTCAGCAGCATATCTGCCTGGAATATGGATTTCCATCCTTTATACTGAGGCCACAGCCTTTGAAGTGTTTGATAAAGTTGCCACGGAGACACATTGGGCCCCATAGATGGGCATAATGGGCCTCAGCCCGCTCACTCAGTCACCTGTGCCCGCCATGGACGGGCCCCTATCCCCAAAGTCGGACTGGCTCAAGTACACACACTGCTGACAACATAGCAACTTTCTTGCTAGATTAAGCAACTTTTATGTGCATGCTAGCGACTTGCTGATCGGAGTAAACTCTGTCAGCAGCTCCTCTGGCAGCAGCACTGCATCTCTCCATCTCCTCTTTTGCTCTGTGCACCCAGTTACTATTGTTAGGGATATCAGTGTTTGCCAAGATTTTAGGGCTAAAACACTGAACCCTGAGTGTACTCCCCTCAACCCGAAAGTGCACCTTTTCCATCAAAATTAGTGCATACACGCACTTTTTTTATGGGTATAACCACAAAAATTAGGCTCCACAGCAGATGCAAATGCCTATCTGTTTGTGTGTTGTTGTTTTTTTTGTTCTTTCTTCACATTTAGGACAGGCCGGAAGACAGGTAAACGGTACAAAGCAGCATGGAGTTCAGTGAAAACTTAAGGGTAATTTGTTCTCCTTATAGAGCTCTACTTATTTGGTCTCTCTTGCAAGCTCTTTGCAGGCTAGTTTGGATCGATGTTTTGGTGCTGCTTAGGAGGAAATGGACAGTGATTAGT
>NW_024611323.1:0-6286 GCF_008729295.1 Plectropomus leopardus
TTGTGATGACGGCACGCACAGAGAGGTTACGACCGAGGGTGAAAGTTCATTTTGTTCCTCAGCAGCAGGGCTGCTCATATGTTGACTGACAGTGAAATAAACCGGTCAGTTCCTCAGTGAAAAGTGTTGGCAGGAGAAAAGCGTTTTTTTAAAGCAGTGAGAAGAAGAGACCGCAGTGCAAACATGCAGAGTGAAGTAGGTTTGCTAATAGCCTCCAGAGCTGCTGCGCCTTTTGAGAAATGTTTGCAGAACAAATTGTGCAAATGAAGAGCAAACATTTCAATTATCATAATTTTTGTGTAAGTACAAAATGTACAAAATTCAAATTTTCCATCACGCAGGGAGGGGAGGAACCAGAACGAGAAGACCTTCGGCCTTCCACCGGAGGACGTTTTCCAGGCTATTTACAGGTTGGTGCTGATTTGCAGTTTCGGATGCTTAAATGTGAAACTTCACTGTGAAGCGCTGAAATATTTTGAGCTTCTTCATGTGTAAATTGTTGCTCTCAGGTCAGAAGAGGAGATGCTGAAGTTCATGGGTCTGATGAACTCCTCCTGGGTTCTAGACGGACACGATATTGTGACGGCGTTCAACCTCTCCTGCTTTCAGAACATCGTTGATCTTGGAGGTAAAAGGTTAAACTCACAGCCCGGGAGCCAAATAAATCTGTATTTTATTTGCTCTGGCAGATGCATCTGGTCCCGCTCCCGTTCAGACAGTTTTTCAGACGACCGGTTTATCTGATGTGGGGCCAGTTTCAGACACTGGCTGACAGCTCGCAGAGCTTTTGCACTTAAAAGTCGAGTGTGCAGGATTTAGTGGCATCTAGTGCCGAGGTTGCAGATTACAGCCAGCTGAAACTTCTCCTGTGTGTGAAGTGTGTAGGAGAGCTACTGTGGATGACAGAAATATGAACGTCTCTATCTGGAGTCATTAAGCGGTTTGTCCTGTCTGGGCTACTGTAGAAACAACATGGCGGAGTCTGTGGAAGAGGACCCGCTCCGTATGTAGATAAAAACGTCTCATTCCAAGGTAACAAAAACAATTCTTATTTTCAGGTGATAAAACAATAAAGAAAACATAGTTAGGGATGCAGGATGTGATTGATTGATATGATTTTTTGCAGAAATCCAAGATGCAGATATATAATAACTAAGGATGATAATTTATCGACGATCAATCAGTTATGAAGAATTTAATCGAATTTGTGAAGTTTGATCAATAATGCTATGCAATGCTGTCGAATTATATGAAATATATTTGCTGTTTGCTTTGATTGAGGAAAAAACGCATTTGGTATTCTAAGAAATAAGTAAAATAAGAATATGTTTTAATGATTTTTTTTCAAATAACGATAAATTGACAGTTAAATTTACCAATAACCAATAATGACAGTAATTACGATTTGCAACCCTAATAACAACTTACTTGGCCAAAACCAATATTGATACATCCACGTCTTTCCCACCTAATTTTAGTGATCATCTCTTCTGTAGTGAAATTAACATCATATTCTGGTGTCCAGAGGCTTTTTGATCGATGGGTATTGATAAGGTACTCGAAAATCTTGTAAACTCCCTTTATGAATTTTTATATTTTTTTTATACATTATTTATTTATGGACAGCCATTTTTGTTTGCATTATTCATTTACCACTTTGTCTTTTTGAACAGATTGAAATGGTAAAAGAGTTTAAATGTATTTAATAATATTAAATAATTTTAACAGTTTTTTTTTAAAAAATGAATTCAGTAGATTAAAGGCAAAAGGGTCTCAAATGAGGAAAAAAACACTTCAAATCAGTCAAAACTCACTTTAAACTCGGCCTCCAAACAGACTTTTCACAAATGTTTCCCTTGTCTGTTTTTTCACACCAAGAAAAAAGGCAATTTCACTTGACATCATTCTTCTGAATATCTCCCAGGATGCACCGGTGCTCTGGCCCGAGAGATGGCGAAGGCGTACCCGTCCTCCTCCGTCACGGTGTTCGACCTCCCGCAGGTCGTAGAAACGGCTCAGAAACATTTCTCTCAGGAGAGCGACATGGTGGTGTTTCGAGCTGGTGAGTCTCGTGATATTTTGGTAGGAAATCAATTATTTGTTTATTTATTGTGTGAAATCTCTCAAAATCAACCAAATCTCCAGAAAATCCAGCAAATCAGCGGATCGTCCTTCTGCTGAGATTCTTTTCACAACAAGAACTTTCTGTTTTAATGTGGATTCAACATTATGTTTTTGATAATGTTGATGATAAGTGTTTCTCATACTCTGGAATAATAACATACAATTCAACACCAGCACAAGCTACAGCCTCCAAAATGATCTTAACCCTTTAGGGCCCGCTTTAATATCAACACACTCGTATCGCTCTGCGCACAAAATGCACTTTTCAAAATCAAGCTTTAAAAAATGTTATACATTAATATTATTTTTTACTTTCATTGAGTTTATATTTTTAACCAACATCAGTGCCAATCAAAAATATCAAATATTTGTTAATTTTCAGAATTTTAACCCATAAAATGCCAGGTTTTTGTCAGGATGCCACCTTGTTTTTAGATTAAAAAAAATAATTATGATTTCCAGCAACATTAATTTTTTATCCATACATTATTTTTTGTGCAATACTCACACTTGTACCGTTTTTTAGATGTTGTGATTTTTTTTTATGCTTTGATGGCTGTGGGATCAAAAATTGCAGTTTGAATTTTTTTTTTGCACTGAACTGTTTCCACAGTGTATGTTGGACTTACTGTAGGAGCTTAGCTGGAAATCAAAAATTAAACAATAAAACACAATCTTGCCAATCTGCATACCAAATGCACGAACAGCCAAAATGATCAAAAAAAAAGGAAAAAACAAAAAAATTAACATTTAACTTTCATGGAGGATTTGTGGCACCACTGTTTTCATTTTTTAAGTTTTCCTAAAAAACGGCAGCTGAGTGTGGATTTAAAAAGTCGTGATCAAATCTTTCAGGAGATTTCTTCGGCGATGAAATCCCTCACGCCGACCTGTACGTTCTGGCCAGAATCATTCACGACTGGCCTGAAGAGAAGTGCCTCACGCTGCTGAAGAAGATCTATGACACCTGCCAGCCAGGTGAGTGAAACAGTGTGTGTTCTTTTGGTTTGTGCACAGCTGCTAAATCTGTGGCCTCTTTTTCCTCCCGAGCTGCACGGGATTATAATCTGACGTAATCTTCATCCACTCTGTATTTACTCATTACACTCTTCTCTTGCTTTGCTGTTTATATGTACGTAAGTAACAAGAGGACACTGTTTTGGAGATTAATATCTATATTGTTGTGTGAATGTAGGAAAAGAGTTATGACGGTTTTCAAGAAAATCGATTTATAGTGTGAGCAAAATGATGTTGGTTGACTTGTTTTTATCGATGAAACTGCAGAAATCGAAAAAGCTGCAGGAGCACAAAAAAATGCACCGCATATACAAAACTTTCAGATTCAGTGTTTGCAGACTCTTAGAGAAAGATGGACTCAAATGTTTAAACTGAGGTGTGGTTTATTTGCACAAATTGTTTGCATTGGTGTGAAAATAACTTTATGCCAGTTTCATTAGAATTATTAGACTGAAATAAATTAAGAGTAAAAACAGTTTTGGAAGGTTGAATTTTGCGTTGTGTTTACATCCTCACTTCTGGAACCAAGTAACAACTCTACCAAAAAAAAAAAAAGCTGCAGTTAACCCTTTAAAACATGGATCGATATCAGTTTCTTGTGTTACACTTGGATGTCTTTCACAAGCATTTAAACCTTTGAGCAAATTGGTTTGATTTGTTTTTTTTGTTTTGGCTTAAAAAGTAATGGGCAACTTGTGTGTGTGTGAAAATAATTATTTGATCATATATGTGCATTTTTTTTGTTTGCTTTGTTTTAATTTTTATTTATTTATTTATTTTGTTTTACAATTTTCTTTTTTTGTGTGCTAATTTTCAGGTAATTTTCTTGAATCTTTTGATTAATTCCTTGCTAAAACATGGCTTAAAAAGTAATGGACAACAGAGATTTCCCACAAGATCTTGCAAGAGGTTAGAAAATCTGACAAAGAAAATGAAAAAAATATTTTGAAAACAGACATTTATTGTCTGCAGGAAAGAAGAGAATTTGAAGATTATGTCGGGCTCGGTTTTAATGCCACAGTTTTGCGTCCTTCACCATCCTGCAGTGGCACTTTTTAAGCTGTTCAACTCTTCATCTGTTTACTTTCACACTTTGAGCACTCAGTATGTTTTTTTTCGTCCTGGCAGGCGGCGGCGTCCTGCTGGTGGAGGCCATGCTGTTTGAGAACAGACGAGGGCCCGTCATGGCTCAGATCTTCTCCCTCAACATGCTGGTGCAGGCGGAGGGCCGGGAGCGCCCGCCGTCCGAGTACACCCGCATCCTCAGCAAGACCGGCTTCCACAACGTCCAGCTGTGCCGGACCGGAAAGTCCTACGACGCCATCCTGGCCATCAGATGAGCCCGGGACAGGCGGGACAGGCGAGACAGGCGGGACAGGCGGGACAGGCGGGACAGGCCAAGTCTGGGGAAGCAGAGACAGCTGGACTCTTCAAGGACTTAAAAGGTTCATAGGTGGACACAAATGTTTAAGCTCGGAAAAAAAGGGTTAACAGTCTGAGTGCACATGGATCTCTAGTGTTTGTTGTGGTCAACTTTGTGATGTTTTAAGATATTGTGATAAAACTTTTTTCAAGGATCAAACTTTCTCTGGACTGAAGATGCTGCTGGACAGAATTTGTGATCAATACTTCAAAAAATCTTCCTTTAAAACTTATTTCGACATCAGTGTTCATGTCATGATCACGGGAACCCTGAGTAGTCCTAAAAATTTGCAAAATATTTTTTATGAGTAATCTTATATTTATAATCCTGGCTTGGGTATTGTAGAGTTTTTTTCATGATTTTTACTTTTTAAGAAAAGTTTTTAAAAATATATTTAGAATACCAACAAATCCCTCAATATTTTATTTAAAAAAATACAGAAAAAGAGCCCAATAAACATGCAGTTAAAGTGCGACATTTCCATTTAGTTTATGGAGTGATATAACTCCACTTAAAATCATCAGGAAGCAAGCACTGTGAAAATTAAATAATTAGTTCCATTTTTTCAGTTTTTGAATACCTACCTACCTTTTAATTTTTTTAAAATCTTTTTTAAGACAATAATATCAAAAGTAACAACAACACTGTTGTCAAGAACCATGTAAATATCCATAAAAAGAGAAACACCTGCCATGTTTATTATTTGAAACAATATATAATCAAATTTGTCCATTTTGCAAAGCATAAATCATTCCTCAGTCTTAGTAGAAAAGTCAGTATTTTCATCTCATGGATCACGTTTATGATTTAAAGTTAAGTATGTGCTGTAAGTGGATATTAATGCTTTTTGTTTATCTGTTTTTGAGAATTTAACACTCAGAGATGGAAATAATTCCAAAAACTTTTAAAAAACGCTGATTTCTCGAGCTGGAGAAACAGCTGTGTGTTGTGACGTTGTGTGACTGTGTGTTCAGGTTCCCTGCATGTAGATCCGACTCTGCAGGACAAACCTTCAGATTACCTCCATTAACTGGTGTTAAAAAGTTCTCATTTTCTTATTTTTGGTCTGTTAGTTGTGTGAGTTGAAGGAAAAATCACTGTAGTGCTGTTTAAAAGAACCTGTACTTAATTATGTATATTTGTTGCCTTTCAGAAAGAACTTCACATCATCTCACTTCTAAATATTTACTGAAAAAGTCACATACTGAAAATATTCTACATGACAGCATAAGAGGAGCAGGAAACATTTTTTGTGTTTTGCATGTAAGTCATAGACGCGGTGTGAATGCAAAACATAAACATGTTTGATAGAAACACAAGAAAACCGTCTTTTTTGAATCAGCACACGGCTCTTTTTCCACATGTTGGCAGCATGCATCCTACAGATTAAATCAAACACATACATCTTATTTGTTTTCCGTCTTAGTAGTTTATTTTTATAAAAATGAATATCTAAAAGCTTGGCAAAAACATCTTCAGTCTTTTTTAAGTTACGTTTTGTTTTTGGTTTGTTTTTGTTGTTACTAATTTTCAGGTAATTTTCTTGTACCTTTGACTAATTCCATGCTAATTTTTGGGACATGTCTTCCTAAATTGCACAATGACTTCATCCGATGTTTTTGAAAGACAATTTAAAAATAGCAAAATTAGTTGATCAGTTGATAAGGACTAAGAAGAACTAAATAAATAACTAGCCAGCATAAGAGGAGCAGGGAACATTTT
>NW_024611324.1:0-1323 GCF_008729295.1 Plectropomus leopardus
AGACTTGAGTCGTTTCCATTCACTGGATAAAACCATCACCTCACTGAATGTATGAGTTGCGTTTTTGTTCTGAGTCACAGAGGTACCTTGTGGCGCTCTCTTGTCTATCTGCCAGGTCAACTTGGCATCGAAAATGGTGTGGACCAAACATGTCGCTTTCAGCTTTTTGGATCCTTCTGCCTTCATTACCGTTTTGAAACTGGGAATCTCAACATGAAGGGAAGGAGTGGCTCTTCCATGAACTGCAGGAAAAAAAGGTGTTGCCGTATTTATTCATCTAATTTGAACAACACAATTTATTACTACATTCATACTACATCTTCAGAACAATCATGATTCATTGGTATTTTTAATATTATGCTGTGAGACAGTTAGTTGTTAACTTACTTTCACAAATACTTATTTCTTTTTTAGATTCTGCTTCGTTGTGAATGGATTTGCATGTGAAACTTGAGCCTTGTTCCCACTCTCTCTTATTTGGCTCTATCTCACTGCTTAGACTGAAGGTTTTCTCCTTTCCCTCCACACTCTGCAGCTTCGTTTGGCTTTTTGTAATCTTAAGAGGTTTGGCGTCCCGCTCCCACTCCACACTTAGGTTGTCTGGATAGAAACCACTTAGGGTGCAGATGAGTCTGATTCGTGAGGCCTCGACAATGTCACCTTCCCAGACAGGGTACAGTGTGATCTTTGGAGAGACGACCCGCGGTACTGAGAAAGAGAAGAGATAATTTTATCTCATTGTAAACGTTGAATGAGGGCATTTTTAGCATGTGCTGATTTTATCTTTCTTAGTTATACGTACCTTTATATTTTGATCAAGTAACCAAGTGTGTTGTCTTAGTTCTAAGTGTCATGTCATTGTATTAAGGCTAGGTGGTAGAGTTGTTCTTTTACAATGTCTGGTGTCTTAAAGTTAGGTGGAGACAGGGCTGGAGGTCTGTTGCACAGATGTTGCAGCATGACAGGGCAGAGTGATCAGGGCAAGCAGCAAGCGGAAGCATTGAGTAACACCCAGGTCCCAAAAAAGTCCCAAAATACAGAAGTGAAACAATGCAAAGGGCAACGGTGCATCACAGACATCAGGTGTGAGGCGTGGTTGTGCCAGTAAGAGAACCAGAGTACACATTTAAATATCTCATATCAGTTTACATATGTGTTCAAATAGCTTTTACATGGCTTCTGGTGACTTTGCTTAAGGTTTTAGTTCTCAGGTCTATTATTAATAGACCTGAGAGCTAACCGACTGTAAAATCTTCAAATTTACATTTTGAGTCAAACATGGGCTGTTGAGTCCAGGTGCTAAAGAGGTGATGAACAGAAGAA
>NW_024611325.1:0-1081 GCF_008729295.1 Plectropomus leopardus
TGTAGCAACGTTTTAAATATATAATCATATGATTATATATATTTCTTACATAATATTTCCCCTAATTTTCTGATAATGTCTAACACCTTGGCTAAATCCCAGACTGGGTACGACGTCAGCACAGCAGAGTTTGTTTTCACATCAGCACCAATCACACTGGCGACGCTGCGCTCTGGCTGAAGAGGCCAAACTCACAGATGTTCAAACTGTAAATCATGGTTTTATCCGTCATTCTGTTTTATCTGGAGTTTGGTCAGCAGGCTGAGCAAAGTACTCCAGATGTCCCTCTTCCCAGCAACGCTTTCCAGCTCCTCCTGGGGATCCCAAAGTGATCCAGGTCAGATTAGACATTTAATCCCTCTGGTGTGTCCTGGGTCTGCCCGGGACAAACTCACAGTCGGATGAGCACGGAAACTGTCTGTTGTTGTGCTCAGGAGGATCCTGATCAGATGTTGAGCCACCTGAAATGGTCCCTTTTGACACTGCAACAGCAGCTGAACTCTGCAGGAAAACTTGGTCTTGAAGAAAAAGTAAAATAAAAACTTCTCTTCTGTTCTAGCCGGTTTCTGTCCTCGTCCTCCTCTTGGCTCCGGTGTTGACCAGCTGCTACAAAGTTGTCTTCCCGCTGGACTGCAGCGACATCTATTACAACGACAGGAGCCGACCCAGCGGAGCGTACGCCATCTATCCCATCGGACCCACATCTGGTGTCCAGGTACTGTTTATCAGTGGTATCATATGGCCCAGGTATGTGTATATATATTCACCCCCCCCCCATAATGCTTACATTTTCAAAGAAAAAAAAAAAAACTCTAAAAAACTTTAAATATTTTAAAAAAATATTTAAAGCTGGATGCCCTCCCATAAGCCAAAATAAAGGAGCATAAGTCCCTTCCCAGTGCTAGAACAACTATTTGACATGCTCCCCCTTTTTTGCACCGCCCTCTCCCTTCCCATAAATAACAAACAGTCCCTTATAATGATAAAAAGCCCTGGATCTAATAAAATCTTTAAACATTTTAATAAAAAAATGAACTTACTTGTATTCTGCCACTTTTATCAAAAATAAATACTATTTTAC
>NW_024611326.1:0-2390 GCF_008729295.1 Plectropomus leopardus
GTATTAAATTCTTATCATAATTACTATTTTTTAACTTATGTTACAATTTGTTTTTATTTTAAGCGCCTTTTCCCAAGTACTTTTCTTGTTTGATTTCCATTTACTTTTTTACTAATTTTTGGATCATTTCATCTCAAGTTTCTCATTAAACTCTTTCCCATGTTTTTGAAAGAAATCAAGCCCAAAATTTTCTCAGGTTTCAAAGGGTTAACTCATAGATGTTTATGTTTAAACCCTAGCTTGTCTTAATATTTATGGTGATTTTTTTTTAAATTGTATTGGCTGATTTTTTTAGACAATCTATTGAGCATTTACAGGTCATTTTTTCAGTGGTTCATGTCTACCAAAGAAATCTGTTCATTTCCTCTTGAAATGTATCCTTTTTAAAATAAAATGATCACCTCGTCCTTCTCAACAGTGGCGTCGTTCACCAGTCGAATATCGTCATGGACGTCGAAGCTGAAAAGAGGACCTGTAAAAAAAAAAAAAAAGTTAACTATGTGAAAAGGCATAAAAACAGAACTTCATATTGTTCCATGTATTGCACAGAAACAAATACTTTTTTAGTACATAAAAACAAATCAAGGTATGAATGGGCTGAAAGCTGTTGGTGTTCACTTACCAGATTTGCCTCTGGCTTTGGTCACTATGAAGTCATAAAAACTGTGATGCTAAATGAGACAAAATGATTAAGAATGATGAGGTTCAAGGAGTGAAAAAGTGCCACCGTTGTGCTACATGGCATCCTGAAATCCTATTTCCTAATATATCCTCATATATTTGCAATAATAAACATTTTCAAAGAGCTCTTTTTCCCCCTGGTAGCTATCCCCAGTTATCATCAGCGAAAGTTGTTTGCAGTTAGAAGAAATGGCAGATGGTTGAATAATCAAATTAACTGTGGGAAACAAAATGCAGTGTGTCCTGTTTTGTTGGCAGGTACAAAGCTCTGAGGAAAACTGAGAGCGATCCAGTTTTCTTCACAGTGCCAACAACAATACCACTTGAGAGAAACATGGAGGAGGGAGTTGAAACATTGTCTGTTTCTACTTTAAGAAAGTCTCCTGAAAACGACACAAGCTTTATATCTACATATAATTATACATATTATATTCTGTGTCTGCTTACCCTTTGGTTCAATGTGCATGCAGTGATTACCGGGGCAAAATCAGGGTGGCATACATGGCATAAATACTGCATTGTATTTCGTTATTTTGTTTAGCAGCTGCTTCTGAGCACCATGTTTTTTTAATCAATCACAATGAATTATAATTATTAATAATTTGATCAGTTTGACACTTTTTATAACTTAAATAAATATAAAGTCCATTGGCGTAACTCGAAAGTTATTCTAGGAGTGTGAAGACAGACTCATATCAGAGGTGATGAATCTGCTGCAGCACTGGATGGGAAACTAACCAAATCAAAACAGAGCAAAGCAACGGTTGAGCTGCGGTTTTTATGGGTGTGTCACTACTTACATGTGGAATTATCAGATCCTCTTTGATGTACATCAGCTGCTCTACACCAGCAGACCTGCACAGAGATGATATTCAGTCCGAATAAAAAGGATTTTTAACATGTAAGGAAAATGCATTACGTTTGTGACATATAAAGCCTCTGTGTGTGAGATTTTAATATTATCTGAGACACTGTGACAGGTAACAATGGCCGATGTTGCAGGTGCAGTGTCTTGGAGTGTGTTTCTAGCTGAGTTAGTTCTATCATATGTGTCTGTCTCTGATTTACGTTTTAATTTTGTTCAAAAAGAGATTTGGAATTGTCGGCTGAGTCTCAGGGTCCAGAAAAACAGACTGTGAGACTGTGATCTAAAGTTTAAAAAAAGATAGCAAGTGGACATTTTAGGGGACATTATTTTGTTACACACACTGTTCCGAAGTTTGAGTCTTCAATAGTCAAAGCTAGACACATTTACAGAACATCTATTACATTTAAGCCCACAACAAGCTCACAAAATGCTGATTAAGCCTATCGCTAAGGGGGAAGCTGTATTTATTTTGCAATATGCAGCACTGTGTGTGTGTGTGTGTGTGTGTGTGTGTGTGTGTGTGTGTGAGTTGCTGTGTCTGTGGCTTCTTTTCTGTAAGAGATGTGTTTCATGCCAGCCAGCCAGAGGGAAAGATGGGAGGCATTCTTTTTTTTTTTTCCAATTTTACCTTCAATTTAGTATTGTTTTTGTGTGTCTTTTTCTGTTCAGCAGTATTTTTTGTAAAAAAAAAAAAATGCTTCATCTGTAATCAGATTCGGACAACATGATGAATCCCCGAAGGGCAATTCAGCCAAACAGTCAAACACTCACATAAAATAGTACAAACACAATCGGCAGCAGCATTCAAACACTGCCAAAGATAAATACATGAACCATGCTG
>NW_024611327.1:0-2902 GCF_008729295.1 Plectropomus leopardus
TGGGATACGCCAGCCGCATCGTCAGGTGGCTGACGAGCCAGCAGAACTATTACGGAGGCTTCTCCTCCACACAGGTACAGCACGAAGAGCGTTAAGCTGAACTGTAAGATACATTTGTAAACAATATGTTGTTAAGTTTTACTTTAAAAAAAGACAAATTTGGCTTATGCCACATCGGTTTTGTGTTATGGTTTTCAGAATTCTCTTTTTTCGGACAAATATGATGAAAAACGAAGGTAACTGAAATGTCGATGGCACATAAAGTCTTTTTTGTAATGTGTGTTTTAGGACACTGTGGTGGCTCTTCAGGCTCTGGCTCTTTACTCCACTCTGGTGTTCAGTCCAGAGGGTTCAAGCACAGTGACGGTCCAGTCTCCCAACGACAAGCTGACGTTCAAGGTGAATCAGAACAACAAGCTGCTCTACCAGGAGCAGGTGCTGAAGGACGTTACAGGAAAGCACCACCTGACAGTGCAGGGCACTGCGTGTGTTGCAATGCAGGTCAGTGGTCACTGCAGCTCCTCTACATCACAAATACTGCGAATATAACTGTGCCCCAGTGTGAGCAGTTCGTTAATACAGAAAGTTTGAAAGTGCAATACCTCCGATGCACCTCTACTTATGCTTTGTTTAATTTGGGGTTGTTTCTCGTTTTAAATAGATCATTTTAACTAATTTTAATTAAGTTATTCAGTAGTGAAAGGGCAATACTGAAACAGGTATAGAAATTTAGGACATGTATTTATTTTAACTTGTTTTATTATTCCACTCATGGAGGATCTTTATCCTTATGAAGTGCATTAAGGATGTGTGATCCATTTCCTAGACTAATATTAATCTTTAAGACTAATCTTGAAGCATGTTCAAGTCCTATTGACATATCTTTAGTTGGCACTGGTTCACTTTTAAAGATTTATAGCATCCAAATATTTCACCAGACAATTCAACAACTCCAGGGCTTATGGAAAGTCAGGGTCAGATATATATAACAGCACGTCATCTGCATAGAGGGAAATATTTCGCTTTAAAATGCATTAATACCTTTGGTGCTGACATTTTTTCTTACTTAACTACTACTACCAAACTAAACTACTACAACTGTTACTAAACTAAAAGATAAGAATGATTTTTGTGCATAGGTGTAAAAATGGGAATTATTCTGGGAAACTTAGTCCATAAAAAGCAAAGGTTTCAGTTACAGCAAGAGGCTGTTTACATTTCACAGTATTATGCCCCAGTGTGAGTAGGTCGGTTCTACTCCACTCTACTCATAATTTAGCCAATTTACATGTATTTTTATTTATGCTTTTTCTTATTCACTGCTTGTTTAAGTCACCGCATCTCCGGACACAACAGCACGGATGAATTTCCGTCTGCATGCACGTT
Source organism: Plectropomus leopardus (assembly GCF_008729295.1). Lineage (NCBI taxonomy): Eukaryota > Metazoa > Chordata > Actinopteri > Perciformes > Serranidae > Plectropomus > Plectropomus leopardus. The sequence goes on from NW_024611327.1 coordinate 1,387, forward strand.
TTTTCAGTCTAACATTGTTGAAACAGAGCAGCTAATGTTGCTGTAAGAAGTTAGCAAAGTGAGATGCCCGGCAGGGATGTTGTGTTTCTTGAGTACGGCTTTTGTTTGGTGTTAACCCCGACTTTCTCCTAAAACAAACAGATGATTTATTCCCGAGTGAATAGCGTTATCCTCAAAGTCATCATCTCCCTGATTGTCAATATGAACAAATCTAAACGAAGGAAAGTCTTGAGATTCTCTTTTTCTTCTGATTATGAATATTGAACTTTTTTTGTGTGCCTCTTCCCTAGATTTCTCTTCACTATAACGTCCCAACTCCGACAGATTTCACAGCCTTCAGGGTCGAGGTTAAATCCGAGGCCGACTGCAGCAGCAGGATGCCCAAACTCACTCTGAAGCTCAACGCCCTGTAAGTCATCCGCAGTCCCACATGCAAAGAAATAACTGAAATTTTTGACCAACAGCTCTCTTCATCTATCATCCAAAAACAAGAAACTGATGGTAGATGGAGAAGTATTTACAGTTTTGGAGTTAAAATTTAGCTCAAACAAATTTAAACGGGTGATTCTCGTGAAAATAGTACAACGCATGGCAAAAAATAAGTATTATTACAGTACAATATTATTATATATATCAAAGAGGATCTAATTTCACTATTCAATTTGAAATTATAATCCATGTGCACATTTCTATTACCGTAACATGATATAATAACTAATATCAATTAAACTGTCCAGTTTTAAACACATTTCTGTCATTTTAATGAATTTGCTTGATTATTTATATGCTAAGGATGCATTACAGTAATTTATTCAAAAAAATCTGTTTATAAAATATTTTAAAAATACTATTTTGGTACTTAACCATGAACTGTACCACATAATACACAGAGTGGACTTTCAGATAGAAGTTTCATTTTTTATGTTTTCATGAGCATGTCCCTAAAATCCTTAAAGACGTAGCTTTGATTTGCTTTGTGAGAATCACTCACACGGTAAATGAAGTCTTCCCAAAGCCCCAGATTAACATCACATTTTTGTGGTTGCTTTACAGATACAGGGGAAGGCAAAGTTCTACAAACATGGTGATCCTGGATATCAAAATGCTCTCTGGATTTATCCCAGACCCAGAGTCCATAAAGAGCGTGAGTTATTACAATATCTTTAACCTTTAGTGGAAATCGAGTAGTTGTTGAAGAATTTTCCCGCTGATTATCGTCTCCTCACAGCTCAAAGTTGCCCCGATGGTGGATCGAGTTGAACAGAAGGACGATCACGTTCTGGTGTACATTCAGGAGGTGAGTCGGCAGGTTTCCATTAACACTTGAATTGTGCAAACTGAGATTCCTTATCCGGGGTCGGGTCGGGTCGCGGGGGCAGCAGCCTAAGCAGGGAGGCCCAGACTTCCCTCTCCCCGACCACTTCGTCCAGCTCTTCCCGGGGGATCCCGAGGCGTCCCCTGGCCAGCTGTGAGACATAGTCTCTCCAGCGTGTCCTGGGCCTCCTACCGGTGGGAC
>NW_024611328.1:0-1385 GCF_008729295.1 Plectropomus leopardus
GTGCAGGCATAATACATGTTAGGCGACAGCGTCTGTATGATGAAGTTGATCCAAAGTGAAGAAATGTGGTTCTTTGACCCCCAAAAACACAGATTAAACAAAAAAAACACAATATTCCCCATAAATTTAAACTGAGAATAAATGCCTTTTTTTCTCTCACAAATGTGTGTATTCTTTTCTCATAAATGTGTAAAATTAATATTGGAAATTCATATTTTTTTTCTTTGCATATTGCCCTCCTTGTTTGTTTTTTTTGTTTGTTTTTTTCGTCTAAAGTGGTCCTGATACGCCGTCGTAAACTCTGAAGTCCAGTCATTTAAAATAAAGACTTTTTGCATTGACAAACTTTCCCTTAAAGATTATTTTCTGGCTACAAAACATGTTGAAGAAACTTTTATTCTGCTGAACCCGTCTGTTCCTTTTTTTAAATGATGAGACTGAAATATTTCGTTCTTTCTTTTCAAGATGAGACAAATTTGGAATGAAAGATTGATCAGAAGCTGATGATGTATTTATAAATATTGGCTCTTATGAAGTATTTTCTCCTTTTTTTTGTTTTTCAGACCCCTGCCTGGCTGCCATATGCCACACACTGAACAGGTTAGCAGTTGTCACTCTCATGTGTCCACAGTTTGAGGTGATCTTATCGTGTTCAACCCTTTAGGGCCCACTTTAACATTACACACACTCGTAACGCTCAGCACACAAAATGCACTTTTCTGAATCAAGCTTTAAAAATATCATACATTGATATTATTTTCTACTTTTCTACTACCACCATCAATCCTAACAACAGATATCAAATATTTATTGATTTTTAGAATTTTAACCCTTAAAGTGCCAGTTTTTGTCATGATGCCACTATGTTTTTAGATTTTAAAAAAATCACAAAAATTGAATTATTTTTAATATACTTAATGCAAAGTAGTTTTTTTTATTATAGCAGCCTGGTATATGTCAATAATTAACAGCAGCATTGATTTTTATTTAAAAAAATGTGCAGTGTCAAATACTCATATTGCTCTGCACATAAAATGCACAAAATCAGGCTTTAGAAATTGTACATTAATATGATTTTCTACTTTCATTGAGTTATTTTTAAAACATCATTTCTAATCATAAATATCAAATATTGATCCATTTTCAGAATTAACCCTTTAAATACCAGATTTTTGTCATTGCGCAGTCTGTGTTTTTAGATGGAAAAAAAAACAAAAACACAAAAAAAGAATACTTTTCTACATACTCCATGCTAAGCAGATTGTAGCTGCTGACAGTCTGGGATATGTCAGTGATCAGCAGCTACATTGATTGTGACAGGTCACCTAGTGGAAATAGCATGTATTTCCTCCATATGCCAAATATGGTCAAAATGACCTCATCAG
>NW_024611329.1:0-2362 GCF_008729295.1 Plectropomus leopardus
AGCCTGAAAGCTGATTATGAAGCTGATTATGATGTTTGTCTCTAACGAAGCTGCAGACAAACAGCTGCAAACTGACCTGAGATCAGCTCGTTAGCTCGTCACACAGCCAGCAGCACCGGGACCCTCGATCCTGACCGCCACCGCCACTTCCTGTGATGGCTTCATCCTCTTTACGGCCGGGGCCCCTGCACACACACAGAGGGGCCGTCTCCTACACACCTGCAACACACACTGACTCTGCTGATACTCTGCCTCTGCTGGTCGCAGCTGCCAATCCGTGTGGTTGTTTTTTGTCTCTTTGTGGTCATTTTTTGTCTCTTTGTGGTCGTTTTTGTCTCTTTGTGGTTGTTTTTTTGTCTCTTTGTGGTTGTTTTTTGTCTCTTTGTGGCTGTTTTTTTGTCTCTTTGTGGTTGTTTTGAGTTTTCTTTGTGGTTGTTTTTTGTCTCTATGTGGTTGTTTTGAGTCTCTTGTCTCTCGTTGTGATCAGCTGTGATTGTCTGTGATCAGCTGTGATCAGTTGTGATCAGCTGTGATCGTCTGTGATCAGCTATGATCGTCTGTGATCAGCTGTGATCAGCTGTGATCGTCTGTGATCAGCTGTGATCAGCTGTGATCGTCTGTGATCAGCTGTGATCGTCTGTGATCAGTTGTGATCAGCTGTGATCGTCTGTGATCAGTTGTGATCAGCTGTGATCAGCTGTGATCAGTTGTGATCAGTTGTGATCAGCTGTGATCAGCTGTGATCGTCTGTGATCAGTTGTGATCAGCTGTGATCAGCTGTGATCAGTTGTGATCAGCTGTGATCAGCTGTGATCAGTTGTGATCAGCTGTGATCAGCTGTGATCAGTTGTGATCAGCTGTGATCAGCTGTGATCAGTTGTGATCAGGTGTGATCAGCTGTGATCAGCTGTGATCGTCTGTGATCAGTTGTGATCAGCTGTGATCAGCTGTGATCGTCTGTGATCAGTTGCGATCAGCTGTGATCAGCTGTGAGGGTGCTGCTGCTGGGTGACCTCTGACCTCTGCAGGCTGCAGTAATATCTCCGTGTTTCCCGTGTTAATCTGTGTGAGCAGCAGCCTAATCGCTCATAATTCCCACTTTTCTGGCTGACATGATAATTGATGCTGGTGTGTGAGTGTGTGTGTGTGTGTGTGTGTGTGTGTGTGAGTATGTGTGTGTGTGTGTGTGTGTGTGTGTGTGTGTGTGTGTGTGTGTGTGTAATCCATCCAGCGGTGACAGCGTCTCTGCACAGACCCCAGGTCAGATTAAAGCATGTATACAACAGTTAATCCCACCTTTAATCACCTTCATCATGTTAATCTGCAACACAAACATCAAACACAACAACACAGCAGCCCTTAAAGGGACATTACCCCAAACTCCGTCCTCCTCACTGACCCGTCCAGCTGTCCGCACACTTCGGGCCACGTGGTGTGTCTGTACCTGAGGTCAGAGGTCAGAGGTCAGAGCTGCAGTCGGGTGGAAGCTTCTGTAGCTGAGGGTCCACCTGTAGGACAGGGATACTCAATTCAGGGCCCGCGGGCCAAATCTGGGCCCCAACCATTTTCTGATAGACAGTAAAAATAAAGTACTTGACTCTGTGAAGGGTTTTTGTCCTTTTAGAGTCCAGAAGGTGTCAGAGACATAAGACAGCATCAAAACAGAGCTCCACACCCCCCACAGACGTCCTAGATAAGACCCTACTGTCCTTAAATCCTTTTCTTAAATCCCAGAAACATCCAAACGTTATAAAAACATCCTGAAAGTCGAGCTAAAGCTTTTTCTTGGCTGTCATTTTTCATGAAAAATGTCAAAAAAAAATCTCAGTTTTGAGATTAATAAAGTATATCTATCTATCTATCTATCTAAGAAAACATTTTCAGGTCAACTTTGACTCATTTCTCACACTTTGAGGAACATTTCTTCCCCAAAGTTTTGTTTTTGTAATCTAACAAATTCACTCAGGTTTTAAAGGGTTAAACAGCTCGTGAAGACGTTTAACTGCAGCAGAAATAAAGTGATGAAAATCCAGGTTTTAAAGGGTTAACCTTGTTTGTGAGTAAACAAACAAACAAACAAACAAACACAGTGAATCTTAATGTAGTGATATGAAGGCTGCTCCGGTAAAACTTGGCGTGTTTTTAACAATTAAAAATTAAAAATTAAAAATCAAATATTAAAAAATAAAATTTAAAAATTAAAACTCCTCCTGACGTCACACCGGAAGCCCCTGAAAGCGAAAGCGTTAGCTGTTAGCCACAGTTAGCCGCAGGTAGCTCACCTCGGTTTCGGTTTTTTGTCGGTTCTCCGTGGCCGTAAGCATCTCCGTGACCGCCGGCTGGTCCCGGCAGCTCCCCGTGA
>NW_024611330.1:0-3617 GCF_008729295.1 Plectropomus leopardus
AACTCACCTGGTTAGATTTTATTAATGCATAAATTTAAGCATGACTAAGGGGGTGGTGGTTTTAGTAAGAGTTTGTGTGCGAGGTGTTCTTCAGTCTGAGTCACATCCACTCTGGTTCAAGAAGTGAGTCACTCACTTCTGGTTCAAAAACCCAACATGGCAACTGCCAAAATGCTAAACTCAAAGTTTCAAAACGGCAGTCCACAAACAGATGTGTGGCGTCAGGGTAGCTACGTCTATTGTGTTTTCACAGTCTTTGGTCTGCACCATCTCCTGAGAGGAAAATCTGCCTCTTTAGCTGCTTAACATTTCACCACATTCACAACAAAGCTGCTGTGTCTGACTGTAGTTTGGAGCTGAGCAGGCACTTTATAGTAAGGGTGTGCCATATCATATCATTCACAATAATATCGGTATAATTTTCAATATGATAAGAAAAATTCATATGAAAATGGCAATATTCCAACTTGTTGACATAGTGACACCATACCGTTACACACTGCAACAGCAAGCACAGCTGAGAGCGAATTGCTACCGGTTGTTGTTCTCTGAAAACTGAAAAATCTAGACAATTTTTGTCTAGGCAAACTGTTGCATTTATGCTGTAATGTAATACTATAACACTTATTTTTTTGCAATTTTATGTTCTCAGCCACTTTAAGAAAAACTGCATTACAACTGCAGTGCTATCTTTAACAAGAGTGGCACCTAATCCTGTGGATATTTTGCATTACAAGAAACTCAACTTCATCTGTGACAATGATAATTGAACAAAATGAGCATTGGCCAAGTTTAGGCTGAGTTTTAAAGGGGTGTCCTTTTCACCTTGGATACAGTTGAAATTGAAGATCTGCCTGGGCAGCAGGGGAATTTAGAAAATAAAGTCAAGGACAGCGAGCAACAGGGACAGAGTACAGTCAGAGTGACATTCTTTAGCGGAGGTTTTGATGTGGATGAGCGGGAAGCCTCCAGAGGTTCACACGCTGCTGGGATGATTTGTCATCATGAATGTCGACTCATGTAAGCAATGGTCACCGAAAGGCCCTTTCAGGTTCACCAGCTCACACCGCAAACCTCCTGCGCACACACTGCACACATTACCATGAAAGCTAAATGTGCACTGTTTTATCTGAGAAGGTGCTTATTAAGATGCCAAACCCTGGGAGGGAGTGTTATTCTCAGATGTACACAGAGGGAAATAGCTTCAAAAAAAGATGTTTTAGCTTTGCTTTCTGTTATAGTTTATTAAATAACACATGCTGTCTGGGAGAAATGTTATAACTGGACATCGGGAATTAAAATATCAGGCTCAATAAAATATTCAAAACGTAGTAGCAGAAATCCACCCTGCAGAATTTTGCTATTTTGGACTTCAAGATACATTTGTTTGCCAACTTTCATAATTTATTTTTATCTTACATACTTTTGTAAATAAATAAATTTCGAAAATAAATTTATAGAGCTTAACATCTAAAAAATGTAAGACACATTCCCACTCTAACACACGTATTACTGTGCACGCAAAGCACAGCAAATATCATCATTACTTTGAATCACATAAATACTACAGTCTCTCTCTGAACTGAACTGAGTAGGAGGTGATAGATTTTCATGACTTCCCAGAATACAAACAGAGGCTGACAGAGTCTCACACCTCTCTGAATGTTTGCATCAGAGCTGTCGGAGAATCCTCACTGAGGTGTCAAATACTGGCTGTTTCTATTGCGTGTATTTTAAAAAGTTGCTTAAAATATCCACAATGAGCAGAGATGTGATAGTGTGCTTTTACAGGCCCTTAAAATGCCCATGTGCTATACATGTTTCTGTAGCAGTTTCTTATTGAACAAGCAAGAAGAAAGGAACATTGACCTCGGCGGGTGCTTTCAGCTGAGGTGAGAACAACAGTACAAATATAATAGATTTTTTTATGATATATGGCAGGAAAATATACTCAAAATATAAGGACATAACTGTGCATACAAAAAACTAATTTTTTTCTAAAGTTTACTTTCTCCATCCTGCTATTCAAAATCTACCAAAAACAACAAAAGACATAACATTTCTAATATTCATCAATATTACTACCAGAGCCTGAGCACAGGCTTGACATGACACGCTCTAACATGCATGCAGTTTGCCGGCGTAACTGTGATGAAGACCACAACCTAAACAACAAAGCCAAAAGAAAACCAACCAGACCTTAGCAGACACTCTCAGGCAGCATACACTCCTACATGTTCTTACACAAGCAGGAAATCAACCGCAAAGCTAATTCATAGTGACAAACGATACAACAATCACAAGATGCACCTTAGTCTGCATTATATTTTATTCAATTAATTTCATTCATAAAGCCCTATATCAGAGGGCTTTACAGTATAAGACATCCCTCTGCCCTTGGACCCTTACAGCGATAAGGAATTTCTTAGGCCATTAATGGCCAGTGATGGAGAAAGTCTTGTGAAAGTATCCTACGAATAACACACTGTAAATATCAGACATGAAGTCTATTGTGACAGTATGTAAGTTTGAAATGACCAGGAAAATCTCCTCACATGAAACTAAAAGTAATGTATTACTATTTTCTCTGTAACTGATTATTACTTCCATTAATTGATTAATTGTTGGCTAAGAAACAGTGAGAAATGCTGTCACAGTTACCAAAGTGACATCTCCACAATGTTCTTTCCGCCCAAACCTTGAAACCATCAAAAATGTATTACAATTATTAAAATATATGAAAGGAAAAGCAGAAAATCATCACATTTGTGAACCTGGAATCGTGAAATATTTTTTGCTTGAAAAACAACTTCAAGTTATCAAAAGAGATGCAAATTAATTTTTCTTTCATGAGGCAAATTGATTCATTGACTAAATATTTCAGCTGTTATTGTAGCTATACTGTTGGGTAGTTTAATTTATAACAGCAGTAGGCTAGTAGTTTAAAAGTAGGGGGGTAGTTGAAATTATAACAAAAATATTTTATAATTTCTTTGGATGTTTTCAATGCGAAAATCTTCGTAAAATTCGTAAAGGGACTACAGCTGTCAGATAAATGTAGTGAAGGAAAAACTGCAATATTTCCATCTGAGATGTAGCGGAGTAGAAAAGTGGCATCACAAAAAAAGACTCAAGCAGGCCGACCTCAAACGTGGGAATCAGCTGAGTAAACGAACTTAGTTGCAGTGCAACGCGGTTAATAAGCCAAACACAGTATTTAGCCTACTGTCATTCATCAGCAGTGACGAGCATAAAAACAGAGATTTATCTTACCATGGATGGTCTGTGGAGGAGCCGATGGCAGTCTCCATCAGGAGGTTCAGGCAGCGTGGCTTTAAGTTTCCAGACGCTTTCTGGCTGAAGTCCTCCGACCGTGTTTTCTTCATACATCGCGCTACGGATACAACTTCCGTATAATACCCCCTCGATTTGTTGAAAGGTCAGCCACGCCTACTCTATTCCACACTTTTGATTGGCCCAAAAATATTAGCGACGTCCAGGTAAACAAATCATGTTTACAAATGTAAAAAAAATAAATAAATAAAAACCCTCATTCGATTGGGTGCACCTGTGGTCACACCCAAAGCTGTTTCTGGTCGCACCTGAATAACATTTAT
>NW_024611331.1:0-1634 GCF_008729295.1 Plectropomus leopardus
ATGGCGCTGCTGTCCTGTTTACAGAGGGACATGGAAAACCTCACTGTCAGGTATAACTCTGAGTTCAATTCAAGCTCAAGTTTTTTATTTTATTTTTATACTGTAATCCAGTTTAGCACTTTTTACTTATAAAATGTTCTTGGATTTTTTTTTTCTCAGCTTGAACGACAGTGCCGAGTGCTACTTGAAATCAGCTCTCAAGAAATGTACGTTCTTCTCTTTTAACAAACTGATGACAACTTTTATACATGAATATTTTATATGTATGTATGTGTGTATTATGTTTCTCATTTGTGTTTCGTCAGATGCGTGTGAGCTTACTATGGATCTGAATACTGCCAATTCACTTCTGTCTTTTTGTGAAGACAACAAAAGAATGACGAGAATGGAAACAGCTCAGCCATATCCTGACAACCCAGAGAGATTTACAGATGGGGGACAAGTTCTTACGAAAGACGGTCTGTCCTCTCGTTGCTACTGGGAAGTGGAGTGGACTGGGGAATGGACAGGGATAGGAGTGGCTTATAAAGGAATAAAAAGGAAAACAAAAGGTCATAGTGGTGGCCTTGGCCACAATAATCAGTCCTGGAGTCTGCGTTACCGTCAAGGCAAATACACAGCTTGGTACGATAACAGTGATGCCTCCATATCTGTTCCCTTCTTAAACTCCAAAAGGGTGGGGGTGTTCTTAGACTGGTCGGCTGGCACTCTCTCCTTCTACACTGTATCGTCAAACACCATGACTCATCTGTATACTTTCCATGCTGATTTTTCTGAGCCACTGTATCCAGGGTTCAAGCTGGGGTATGCAGACTCTTCAATCATTCTCTGCCAGCCAGAATGAACCTAAAATATCCCAAATATTCAATGTATCTTCATAAAACATACACTAAATAAATAAGGACTGGGTGAAAAAAAAGCCAGTCCTGCAAAATTTAAAGGATGTCAGAGGGCCTTGTTTTCTCATGTGCTATTTATCCTCATCAACTAATTGCGTCTTTCCATACACTGGCTTGACTCGGTTTGACCCGGCACATCAGCCCAGCATGGCAGGGATTTGCTCCCCCTTTAACATACTAATGACAACATAGTTATGAATATTATATTCAATTTCTGCCAATATATCCCCCTTAATCCTCCACATTGGACCTTTAAAAAAATCATACATTAACTTAGCCTTTTTTTTCCCTTATTCCATAAGACAGCCTCTCCTCTGTGTTGGCATTTTGTGCGTTTTGTGTGTCCCGCCAGCTACTCTGTCATGAGTTGACGTTTTTATCTATTTTTAAAGCGTCTCCTTATACTACACTTTTAGATCAGAGACCCAACTGTCACCTTTACAATGGTCTGCTCTGGTCTTTGCATTGTTGACCTCAAAGGACAAGTTCGATGAGTTCGACTTGAGGAAATATTCACCTTCAGAGGAGGGTCTTGAGAAGATGTTAGCAGTGATCAAAGAATCCAAAGTAGCCTTGTGAGTAGAGAAAAATCGATCATGTCTGTGTATCTATTTTTGCATGTCATTTAGGAAATCCTTAAGTATTGTTTACTTTGATTATATGAAATGACAGTTGGAATAATGCAACAAACCCTGAATATATAGGACATTTACATAAATTTTGGAATTTTTGCAA
>NW_024611332.1:0-2633 GCF_008729295.1 Plectropomus leopardus
ATGGCGCTGCTGTCCTGTTTACAGAGGGACATGGAAAACCTCACTGTTAGGTATAATTCCGAATTAAACATCCCAAGTTGTTTTATTTTTGTTCTGTAAACCAGTTTAGCACTTTGTACTTATCAAATCTCCTTTGATTTTTCTCAGCTTAAACGACAATGCAGAGTGCTACTTGAAATCAGCTCTCAAGAAATGTACGTTTTTTTTATAAACAAATCGATGACAATTTTTCATACATTGCCTATACTGTATATATTTTTATACATATTACAATGTTTCTCATTTGTGTTTCATCAGATGCGTGTGAGCTTACTATGGATCTGAATACTGCCAATTCACACCTGTCTTTCTCTGAAGACAACAAAAAAGTGACGCTAATGGAAACAGCTCAGCCATATCCTGACAACCCAGAGAGATTTTCAGACTGGGGACAAGTTCTTAGTAAAGAGGGCTTGTCCTCTCGTTGCTACTGGGAAGTAGAGTGGACTGGGGATAAGACGGGTATAGGAGTAGCTTATAAAGGAATAAAAAGGAAAGCAAAAGGCACTGAAGGTATCATTGGCTACAATAATCAGTCCTGGAGTCTGCGCTGCTGTCACAGCAAATACACAGCCTGGCACAACAGTGATGCAACCACAGATATCCCCCAAGTCTTGGACTCCAAAAGGGTGGGGGTGTTCTTAGACTGGTCGGCTGGCACTCTCTCCTTCTATGCTGTATCATCAAACACCATGACTCATCTGCATACTTTCCACACTAAATTCTCTGAGCCAGTGTATCCAGGCTTCAGGCTGGGGTATGCCGATGCCTTCTTAATTCTATGCCAACCCGACCCTTAAATACCCCCAAATATTCAATGTATATGTTCATTAAGCATGAACAGACTAAATGAAGGCTGGAGGGGGGGATATTATTGCAAACATCATGGTAAAAAAAGGGATTTCAGAAGGTTTTAGATCTGTACTTCATGTTCCTCTCAAGTTACTTTTATAGCAGAAATCTCCCTGTGTGACAGTTAAGTGTATATTTTGTAGAAAACACCTTTAAAGAAATATTTTAGCTTCTTTATTTTCCTTTACGCTGTAAGACAGCTTCTCCTCTGCACGCAGAAATGAAGTCACTGCTACTGCTGATAGCTGCTTCATTCTGCCAACAATGTTCAAATAAGCAATCAAATACAAAAGTGCCTTCAAAATGAATAGCATGAGATTATTTATCCTGTCAGTCTGTGTTGTACTTTATGACAAAAAGTGTTTTTGAGTGTACTGTGAGAAACGGATGTATTATTTTTATTTTACTTGATATTTATTTTCTGTAATGATTAAACGTTTTCAATGTTTTTATCATCATCCATATTCTATTGTAATGTATTATATCTGACTGACAGGAGTGTGATCGTTATCTAGAAAATATGCAGTAGACGTTAAACAAACATGTCAAGTCAAACCATGTAATAAAAAAATGATTCATGTCAAACATCCCTGTTGTATTCTGAACATGTTGGCATTAGCTTTTATTCACTCATAAAAATACAGACCACACTGCATAAAGGCTAACTGCAGATGAAAAAGAAAAGTTATTCACTTGTGTTATAAATCATTGTTGCCTAAATGTGCAGTTTAAGTGCAGAAAGCAAGAACTCAATTCAAAACTACAAATCAGACTCTTAAGAAGTGTGTGTCTTTTTCTCACTCTTGAAAACAGATTTCTTACAAGTGAATCTAGCAACTGCTGAAATACAAAAGAATAACTTGGGGAATTCTTCAGTTAAGAATCCTTAGTTACAAAGCCATCAACCATGTCCATAAAGAAGGCGGACAGTATGAATAATGTAATGCAATGATTGAAAGGCTACTTAAACCATATGATGACACTTAAAATTTTTCTGATCACGTTTGAATAGGTACAACTATTTTGATGGCCAAGATGATTAATAATTAACCCTTTGAAACTTGAGAAAGGTGGCTTTATTTCTTTCAAAACCATTGGAAAAAGGTAATGAGATACTTAAGAAGAAATTACCCCAAAATTAGTGAGAAATTAAAAATTAAATTAAAAGTTACAAGTTACCTGAACATTAGTGAAAAAAAATAAATATAAAAATGAATGAGGAAATTACCTGAAAAGGTGCTTAATAATAATAATAATAGTTCTGTAACATATTTTTAATCATGATCACATTTTAAAACTAATCACGATTGTTGTGAACACCGTTTTCTTGAAAATTTCCCCGTGGTTTTTTTTAAAAATAATGTTCTAAAACAACAGAATCCTGCATTTGACGGGAAACTTCTTGCCAAGTTGCTCATTGCCTTTTTTCTCATTTTAGAAAAAGAAATGTAAGGAGTGAAAGACATTTGAATGCAGCACAAGAAAAGTGATGTTGATTCAGGTTTCAAAGGGTGAAAATTTAGCGTTCATTTTTAACGCCACTAAAAACGTATTTGAGTCACACCAGAAGACTGAATGCAATGTGGCTGATACATTTTCACCACCTGACCCACCCAAAACATGTGAGGCAGGCGTCATAGCATCGCTCTCGGCCCCTTCACAGAAAAATCTAGACTGTCTGGCTTGACTGGCTGAGCGAAGTAACCAATACGCTGGAGGTAAGAGTCATATTCTTTTTGCAC
>NW_024611333.1:0-2603 GCF_008729295.1 Plectropomus leopardus
CAAGTCTAACATCTTCAAATCTAAAACTCAAGTCATCCCCATCTCTATTATATGCTTAATTAAGGATTTTTATCATATTCTGTTCAATAACCCCTTGTCCCCCACAACTTTTGATTGGAGGCTGTGATTTCAACAAAATAAAAATCCCAAACAAAACAATTAGAAATGTTTAGTCACATCTTATACCCCATATTATCTTGCAGGAATTCAATTTCACAAACCTGTTAATCAAGTCTTATGAATTGAATATTTTAAAATCTCTATTTTAAAACTGCAAAAGCCAAAGAAATTCATTTTATATTAAATATGAAATGGAGTATATCGTTCCTTGTGACAATGATTTGGAATTAACACTAATGATTGTGTATTTTGTGATGAAACTGAAACTGCTGATCAGTTATTTTGCACATGGCTTTTGTGAATTTTAATTAGTTTCTGTCGAGTTTAAATGGTGTGTGTATTATGATGACTAAGTTAATGTTTATTTAGATGGAGTCAATAGAGATTTTGAAGATTTCTGGTCAAACAAAAATGACTCTTTAACTTGGAAAAAAGGAGATTTGCAGCAATTCTTTTCATATTGTTGGCAAACCCTTTAAAGAATAATCTGAGCCTATCACTGGCAAAAACCAGCAATTCTAGTGAATGTGAATTGACGGTAAACAAACAATTGAGTGGTTAAAAAATAATAAACTTAGCCTCTATTTGGCACACTTCTTCCTAGCATGTCACAAATGAGTATGACAGCGTCTTTAAAGTGACTCAGGTGAATCTTGGGTAATATACGAAATGGTAATATCTATGTGACGTTATCCTGTAATTACATTTTGTTGCAGCAGTTTAGCAGAAAATAGATAGTATCAAACATGAGAAAAGTATCAGAGATGCTTATTTCTTAGAACTAAAATACTGTAAATTAGCTGCAGAACTTTTGGCCAATTCTACAGTGCCCAAAGATAAAATATGAAATAATGTTTTTGCTATTTTTTCCCCTAGGTTGCCACATCACCATCAGGCTTGGTGCCTTTTGCAGATTCACAAGGTGTGTTTCGGTCTTTGTCAGTAGTACTACCCAAGTTCTGTAATAAAGTCCAATGGAGTCCAGTTTTAAGGTACTGCGACTCACTTGAGTATTTCAGTTTTATGCCAGTTGACTTGAACTCTGCTGCACTTCAGAGGTAAATTGCTAATTTATTTGACAGTTACTACTTTTACATTTAATTTTTGAATGGTTTATAAAATATGATGCATTGCATAAATTGAATCATCCAGTAGCATGGGGTCGTTAAAATGAGCCCCACTTTGACAAGCTGCAAGTTTAAAATACTGCTCACATGTTCGTGCATTACATAATGTTAGATAGCACTGACCATTCTGCCTAACAATGAGTAGTTTTACTTTTGTACTGTGAGTACATTTTGCTTGTACTACTTACAGTAATACTTTAGCTTGATTTTAAAATGAAGAATTTTCTTGTGATTGAGTGCTCTCACGTTGTTACTTTTATATAGGTGAATGACCTGGATATTTTTTTCGCAGATCCTCCTCTTTGTGTGAGAGAGGAGCAGGATGACGTCGGGTATGTTGGTGATAGGTTGGCAGGTCTGAAGAAGTCGGCGCCCTCTCGGCCACCCTCTGCCCCTCCACCTCTACCTGTTGCACTGTTGCGTAGGCCAACATCAGCCTGTGGTAATCAAAAAATCATTACGTTTTCCAGATATAACTCATTTGTCTTTGTGTTTTTCAATCAAAAGTAGCTCACTGTTGATATACTAACATATTTAACACAGCTGGTGCAGGATTGAATGGGCAATCAGTTAAACAGCTATTCTTTGGATTTTTCCTGCAGGCACTTTCCAGTCTGCTCATGAAGCTCCTCCATCCCTGGACACTGGGCTCCACAGTGGCAGCGCTGTTAATTATGTAAATATCCCCATTAGCCCCCTGCCAGCAAGAACCAACAGAGAGCTCCTCTACACGGAGCTGAACCTGCAAGAGCTCGGCTCAGGTCCAGTCTCCAGTCCCTACAGTGCCCACAGAGGTAAGACTTTGAAGCTGAATTATTTATGTCCTTTCTCTGCATATCCCACATATACATAAGGCGGACTGTTGCAAATTTCAGTTACATTTTTTTAATATTTTTTTCCATCCATCCATTTTCTACCGCTTATCCGGGATCGGGTCACGGGGGCAGCAGCCTAAGTACGGAAACACAGACTTTCCTCTCCCTGGCCACTTCGTCCAGCTCTTCCCTGGGGATCCCGAGGTGTTCCCAGGCCTGCTGAGAGACATAGTCTCTCCAGTGTGTCCTGGGTCTTCCCTGGGGTCTCCTACCGGTGGGACGTGCCCCGAACACCTCACCAGGGAGGCGTCCTGGAGGCATCCTTATCAGATGCCCGAGCCACCTCACCCTCCACCCGTTTTTGAGATATGTCAAATTTTGACATTTTTGCCTTACTATAGCCTTGCTTTTTCGGTCATTTTTTCGACATGCCTAATTTCATTGTTTTTTGGCTCTTTTTGCAACTTTCTATGCTATGGCGTGTCTTTGCAGGCTATTCTAAGCTGATTCCATGTGATTTCAGGAATTTTTGGGATATGTC
>NW_024611334.1:0-1400 GCF_008729295.1 Plectropomus leopardus
AATAATAATCATCCAATAGTTCAACATATTTTTGGAAGAGTCAGGGGGAGATGATTGGAAGTTAATATTTTTAAAAAATAGTGAAATTATTTTCTTAAAGGGAAAGATTAATTTAATTTAATAATAATTTTTAAAAATAGTCTTAAAATATTTTTAGAGAGGGAGAAAGATTATTGGAAGTTTATGATTTTTTTTTTTAAAAAAAGTTCAATTGCTTTTTTTTTTATAAAAGGGAAAGAGATTATTGGAATTTAATAATAATCAACAAATAGTTCAACATATTTTTGGAGGAGTCAGAGGGAGATGATTGGGAGTTCATATTTTTAAAAAATAGTGAAATTATTTTCTTAAAGGGAAAGAGATTAATGGACTTAAATATTAATTTTTAAAAATAGTTTTAAAATATTATTAAAGAGAGAGATAGATTATTGGAAGTTAATGATTTTTTTAAAAAAAAGTTCAATTATTTTTCATAAAAGGGAAAGAGGTAAATGGAATTTAATATTAATTTTTAAAAATAGTTTTAAAATATTTTTAAAGAGGGAGATAGATGATAGGAAATTAATATTTTTTAAAAAATGTTTTAAAGGGGGAGACAGAGATTATTGGAAGTTATTGTTTTTTTTAAATAATTAAATTATAAAAAGTTGAAAATCATTTTAAAAGAAGACAAAGGAGCAATCTTAAGACAAAGTGAGAAACTCCTGCGCACTTTCCTGCTTACTGCTGACATATTTCCTGAGTGAAAAACAACATTTCAGTCTAGCACTTCAGCTATAATTATTATATCAGGTAAAAAAAGTTGGAATTTAGTTTAAAATACATAAAGACAAATTAAGATCAATAAGTAAACAGATCCAAACTCATCAGAAAGTGTCGCTTTGTGACAAGCTTTAATATAAAGTCTTTGTTTTATTTTTATAAAGACTTATTATTTTTTTTATTTGAATAAAGTTTTTTGTATTTGTAATAAGACCTTTTTTATTTTTGTGAAGGCTTGTTTATTTTTGGTCTTTTTTACTTGGATAAAGTCTTGTTTATTTGAATTAAGACTTTTTAAAATATTTGTATATAATCTTTTATTATTGTTATAAGGTCTTTCTCATTAATATGTTTTTTTAACTAAAAAGACTTTTCTTTTAATAAAAGTGTTTTTTATTTCTATTAATATTTTTTAGTTGTTCAAATTCTTTATTTGTATGTACCTTTGCTAATGTAAAAAGCATTTTTTATTAGTATAAAGCATTTTTTTTCATTTGTCAAAAGTCATTTTTATTTGTAGTCTTTATATATAGATATCTTTGCAAATGTATGAATTCTGTTTTAATTTGCATTAAATATTTTTGTAAAGTCTTCTTTTTAAAAATTGTAAATCTATTTAAAGTATTTTTCCAAATGTA
>NW_024611335.1:0-2202 GCF_008729295.1 Plectropomus leopardus
CAATTTCTGCCAAAATCCTGTTATCCTGTTAGGAAAATTGATTCAGTAGAAACTATGAAAATTGGCTAAATTCCTTCTTTAACCATCTCAGGTCATTTTTAGTTAGTTTACTGGATTATATTTGATATTTTAAATGGACTTGTGTCATCAGGCTTGCTGTTCTTGTCTCTGCTGAGGTTCCTTCCTGAAATTATTTGTGTTACTGAGTTCTCAAACGCTGAGCTTGAGACATTTTTAACCTTTTTTAGATAAAGGTAATGGCTTCAGGTGATTCAGTTCTCCCTACATCATTTACTGAGAGCTCATGCCCCTTTCAAAATACATTCAGTCAGTTCATGCAGATTTTTCCAAAATATGATACCATCTCTGTGCTTCTTTGATATTTTACTGCACAAATTGCTCCTTGGAAAAATACGAAGGCACATCCAGGACTGCTCTGCCTTAATAGTTTAGGAGTGTTTGCAGCAGTGAGAAAGCCAAGATAAATATTCTTCTGATCTCACTTACAGATAATTGAATGCTGATTCTGGTGAGAATGCTCCGCAAGTGCTTGTTGACCTTTGTGCAGCTTTTGAATGCATTGCCCATAGCATTCTTATTGACAGATTGAGGTAGACAGTTGCTATGTCAGCAACTACATTACAGTTTTGGTCCTATTGGGGGAGAAGGGCCCTGAATTTGTCTCCTAATGACCATTAATTAAATGAGAAGTGTCTCAAGGCTCAATCCTTGGACCAATTTCTTTCTTTGTATATGCACCTCTGGGTCACAGGAGAATTGAAATTTCCTTACTTACACAGTTAAATGTCAAAAGGTCAGGGGAATGGTCAATGACTGGATTCATTTGTAAAACCACTTGCATATAATTTAATTTCACTCTCATTTAGCTTGCAAAGCAGCTTTTGCACTGATTTGGACATATTGGCCCTCATTTATCAATCTAAGGTAAAAACCTACCCATATGCGAGTGTAATGTTCATCCTATGATAGGGTTCGCGTGTGATTAAAAAATGTTCATATCTTGAGGATCACAGCATACAAATGACCGGCTGTTGATATATGCGGCCACTGAAAACAGTTGTCATTTACATGTCCTGCCTCAATATATCCTGGGCATAGAGACTCAGAAAGAGTTGGAAAGAAAACACTGCTGCAGTCAGTGTGTATTGGGGATGCTTTCATTTCAGTTGGCGGAGGAGACACAGATGCAGTACCTGATTTAGCTGGATCCGGGTAAAAATGTTATCGCCTAGGCTGCAAGTATTTAAGTTATTTCACTGTTGCAGAGTTTATTTATTTATTTTTTAAAGTGTGTTTAAAAGTTTTCAGATGAATCAGAGCCATCATCAGTGGTGTCCAGCTGCCGGCTGTGAGAGAGAGTGCACCGACATAGGCCGTTAAAAATATTATATTTTCTCACATTTACGATACATTTATAATCGATTAATATGTGGCTGCAAATTCTTCAGTGACAGTCAGAATATAGTCTAATAACAATTCTTCGTCTCAGCCAGATTTACTTTGCTGCACTGCTGACTCAAACTTGCGCATACCAGCTGAGACCTGACATGAGATGTGATCGTAAGCTCTGTTTATGTCCACAGTGAAAAATGCCAAACTTTGCATGGAAATGATGGTACACCCAATTTTCTGCTGTATGTTTGTCTTTTAGATGAGGGCCATCGTGAGAGAGTTGTGTTTTTTTGGAAATGAAAACATGAAAACTGGAATTCTTTTTAGTCCAACCCTTTGAACAAAGAATGGAGTAAAATCCAAACAGAGGCAAGGATACAGAAGTTGGCTCACTTAAATGGTCACCATTTAGGATCCATTATGGCGCAGCACGGTGGTGTCGTAATAAGCACTGTTGCCAAGAAACCCCAGTTGGATTGGGGTTCGGTCCGTGGGCGGGGCCCTTCTGTGTGGAGTTTGCATGTTCTCCCCGTGTCTGCGTGGGTTCTCTCTGGGGTCTCTGGCTTCCTCCCACAGTCCAAAGACATAAAGCTCAGGTTGATTGGTGAATCTAAATTGCCCTTAGGTGTGACTGTGAGCGTGAAAGGTTGTCTGTCTATATGTGTCAGCCCCACAATAGTCTGGTGACCTGTCCAGGGTGTAGCCCACCTTCTGCCCGACGACAGCTGGGATTGGCTCCAGCCCCCCCCGCGACCCTTACGAGGACAAGCGGTTATGGAAAATGAATGA
>NW_024611336.1:0-1287 GCF_008729295.1 Plectropomus leopardus
GAGGAAGATCTCCCAGAAAGAGCTGTTTGAAATGGAGAAAGTCAGAGCAAGAAAGTCAACAACTTTGACTATAGAATACAGCTGAGTACCAAAGTGTCTGATCGAACAACTAGCCAAATATTCAGCAGTGAAAAGTGACTTCTTTAGACTTCTACAGACTACTTTGTTTTAATTTCAGGTTTAGCCAGACTTTCGATGGAATTATTGAGAACCACCAGAACGCATCGCTCCATGTCTCATTCAGCCGCTTTGGGGGCCTGGTGCCACAGGCACATTACCTTATTTTCAGCCTTTTATCAGCCCAATGTACTTAAATTTTGTTTGTTTAAGATGGAGCTTTCTATAATGATGAACAGTTTAATAAATAATAATTCATCATATGTTTATTATAGTGTGACATACCATGGTCAAATTAAACTGTAAATGTCCTTCTTTTTTATTTCTTAGATAATAACATTAGCTAATATAATGATATATTAGCCCCCCAGTTTTAATTCTGAAATCTGGTCACCTTATACTGAAGCACAGTATTTAACAGTTAGAAGTGTTGCAAATCTAGTTCAGGTTAATTTTAGCAAGCCATAGTCAACTTTAATCATGTAAAACGTAATTTTCCAACAACAAAATTGTGGCTAGTGAAAATGCTGAGTGGTTAGTAACTTTGGAAAACCACTAGCCACAGTAGCTGGAGAGCAAAAAAAACTTAATTTCAAGCCTTGCTGGCTGCCATGCAAACATTAGCCACTGCAGTTGATGGAAAGTGTGAATCCTTGTTTGAAATTTAAAAAAAGGCTTTTAGTAGTGTCTGCATGTAAAACATTAACTTGTAGCCTATCACAAATCAGCAGCTGATTCACTGAGGCAACAGCTCATCAGACTTCGTCATGGTCGCTGGAGACAGTCTGCTGCCATTCTAGCATCTGTGAGTCAACCTGAGTACATTACTGTCATAGATGATGTCACTGGTGGGCTTACCTGAGCAGGCGAGATCTATGATGTAGCCAGAGGAAAATAATGTTGCACACTCCCTCAGGGAGGATCCAGACAGGACACATTCAGAAGGGATGTCCCACACAGGTCCGTATTGGGAGTTTCTCCGTAGTACAGAAACAGCAGATCCACAGTCGAACTCTTTGCAAGCAACTGCTGCTGCGTTGAGGGTCCAGTCAGAGTGAATGTCATTCACTGGTCTCCATTCTCCCTGATGTTTAACCTCCAGTGTTCCTGCACAGCGGCTGTTTCCTCCCACCAGCCTGACCGGCTCTGAACAGAGATCAGAGAGTCGTC
>NW_024611337.1:0-2064 GCF_008729295.1 Plectropomus leopardus
ATTTTTTAATTTAATGTAATTTTTTTAAAGATTATTTTTTGGGGCTTTTTTACCTGTATTTTATAAGACAGCTTAAGTGTGAAAGGGGGAGAGAGAGCGAGAGGGAATGACATGCAGCAAAGGTTTGAGGACAGAATTGAACCTGCGGCTGCTGCGGCGAGGACACAGCCTCGGTACATGGGGCGCCCGCTCAAACCACCAAGCCACGAGGCGCCAAGAATTTGTATTATAAAAAAAAAAAAAAATTACCTTAAAATGAGCTGTTTATGTCTACACACGTAGCCAGTCCTTTCCCTTGAATTTGCCATGTTGTTTCTACAGTAGCCTAGAACAGACAAACCAAACACTGGCTGTAGATACGGCCAATTGCATGTTTACACTTCCGTGTTTTCACATTTTTTAATTTTTGCGTAGTTCTCCTAAACGCTTGGCACATGGGAGAAACCTAAGTTCTTCAACTTTACCCATAGGTGGTACTAAATCCTACACACTGGACCTTTGAGTTATGGTTAGTTTTTCTATTGGCTGCTTAATGTTAAAAAGAGGAGAGTATTTCATTAAATTTCAGTCACTGTCAGATGTCTGTCAGTATGTCATTGGTGTTTGCAGGCCTGTGTGCTTCTCTGTGGAGGACATGGTCCTGGAGGCGACTGTAGTGCTGGCTACTCTAGTTGACTCTGAAAGCAGGGACCCCTCTCAGCCTGCAGAGACCCTTACTACCCCCAGGTAACAAACACTGCATGCTCCGATCACACTTTTTAAATTCTGTCTGCAATAACTGGCAACTGAAGACTTTGTGGGCCCCATTTCTCAAATCTACTGTGACGGTGTATCCCAGAGTATAATTGAATCTTCCCACAGGGCTCTACCTGAGCTTCTCTCCTGGCACTCGGTCAAGGCGGTTTGCCCTCATTGACTGTTTTTAGCTTCCTAAGAGGGCGTAGTGTTACAACAGACAGCCTTATGTCTGTAACCGAGATAAATAGGGCAAGTCCAGGACATGTGGGGCTACTGGGAAGCCTGTCAGTGTGGCAATCTGTAATCCTCTCATCTCAGCCATGCTAGCCTGCTTGGCTGTTCTGCTAGTGTCACTGTCCCGCTCTGCTAACTCACCCTCTATGTTGTACTATGCTTTGGATGACTGTCAGACATCTGGGTCATTTTTAGCTTGGTTTGCTTGAGCAGTCAGTTCAGTGCTCCTGTTCCCACAGCTCAGGAATTCAACTACAACCCGCTCTCTGCTGTTTCTGAACATATGCAGAGCCCGAGTTTGTGTGGAGACATTTTGTAACTTTCTTGCTATCTTCTTCCTCATTTTACTTTTTTATTTTGTGGTCTGGTGCTTCTCTGAGGTTGATGACGCGCAGTGTGTTTACATGCACAGGGTTGTTTTGTTACCATGCTTAAGGCTACTTTCAGTATCAGCTGACAGCTACACACCCTGTTCATGGATGTTTTTGTAAAGGTGAATAAACAAAATGTGCTTTAATATTTTTGAATGCATGTAACTTCAAAAGTTGATAATAATATCAAGTTTATTACACTTATTTATTACACAAATTTATTGTTTCAACATTACTTCCACCATCAAGTGTTCTTGCTTAGTACTATTTTAATATTAATATCATCTTATACAATCTGTTTTTATTTGTACCTCTGGTGAAAAGCAAAACAATTGTGATTATTAAAGGCAACACAGACACAAATTTAGAACATATAGTCAATATGTTTAACTCTTTGAAACCTTGAGCGACATCACTTTTCTTGTGCTGCGTTCAGAAGCCTTTTACAAGTATTTAAAGCTTTAAATCCTGGGCAAATTACTTTGATTCCATCTTTCAGAAACATGGGGAAAAAGTCGATGAGCAACTTGGAAATAAATGTTCCACAAATCACAAGACATTATTAGATTATGAAATTCTTAAAAAGAAAGGGAGGGGTAAAATGTCAAGAGGAAAAAAAAAGCCAGGGAAAGATAATATTTATAATTAATTATCATGATTACAAATTTTAAAATTATTTCACAGAATTATTATATTTTATATTGATATATTATATATTTAT
>NW_024611338.1:0-2862 GCF_008729295.1 Plectropomus leopardus
AATGCAGGAAAACAGGCGTAAAGTCCAGGTTTTCTGCCCTTTTTTTATTTTTGTGAAGCTATGAATGAAGCTCATTCATAAATGATGGCTATTCATCCACCGAAAATAAATGCCAAGTGACAGCATCATAGAAGATGGTCCCTGAGGGATGACTGTCAGGATGTGAGAGGCATGTGACCGCGTTGTGTGCCGCTCTGTGTCTGCACTGATACCCCAACATAATGCATGAAAAACACAGAAAACCTCTGTCATCTTTTACATTATGCATACATAATTCAGCTGAGTCAGATGTGAATCAGTAGTGCCTGAGGTTTGATCTTAGAGGGCAGAAATTTTACCTTAAATGTTTAAAACCTGAGCAAACTGGCTTTATTTCTTTACAAAAATATGGGAGGGCGTTTACCAATTTAACAAGACGTGCCAAAAATTACTAACAATTGCTAGAAAATTAAGTGAAAATAAGCTAAAAAGAAAAGAAAAGTAATTAAAAAGAACAGTAAAACAAGAAAATTACCGAAAGAAAGTGCTAAAAACCTTTTTTCCTCTTCTTTTCTGTGACATCATTTAAAATATATTATTAGGAGAATTATGAATACATTTATCTGGATATTTTCCTTTTTTTCCTTTTATGTTTTATTTTAGATAATATTTAATAATCCCCTTCCTCTCCCCGGCTATTTTTCAGACCTTTTCCTTATTACCTTTCATTAATTTTGCACAGGATTTTTTTTTCTTTTTGCCAAGTTTTTCACCTGTTTTTGAAAGATATGCAAACAGTTCCTGAAGTTTTGTGCTAGTAAAAGGTTTCTAAATGCAGCATAAGAAAACTGATGTTGATCCAGGTGTTAATCATACAGCATAAGGAAAGACTGATGAGCATAAGCAACATTCGGGGCTTGACTTTGCTCTGTTTTGCTGTTTTACTACATTTAAATCAGTCATCCTCACATAAAATGAAGCTATCTTCTCTTGTGTGTGTTGAGAGTCACACTGTAACAGACTGTGCTGCAAGACAGGGATTTTTACCAGTAGGTAATGTCACGAGTCTGCATGTCCACCTTCTTTAAGCTCTGTAAATTCATTGTTTTGAATACTCACAAGTGTAAAATGAAAGACGCCAAACAGCATGTGACAGGCGGAGACGAGGGAAATTTGATTTTCCGCATTTTTCTGGACAGACAGACGCTTTATAGCTACTAAACTCATGGACTGCATGCGTGAAACTGTTTCTCCAGGGACAGAAAATGTCAAAATGTGTTTTATTTGTTAAGTCAGTCTTGACTGAAGTAATATCATATGAAGGATCCGACATCTGATTGTTGTTATGATAAATACTGCCGTGTGATCAGAGTCACCATGTGTGCAGAAATGTGATATTAGAGCAGGAACATACTGTAGCTGACAGACAGTCCAAGGCCAGCACATTTATCTGCACAGAAAGCTTTCTGACTTCACTGATGTTCAAGAAGTGAGCAACACTGAGGCAACATCAGGTCAGTGATTCAGCATAGACAGTGTAACAGAGGTGACATTCTTCATGTGCAAATGTAGCTTTAAAACTTAACTGTGTGCAGTTTTTATTCATTCATTAATGCAAAATGCATCACCAGATTTGTATTTTGCACAAATCTTCCAGAGCCCAGCATGTTGTGAAACATGAGGTTTGACTTAAACTTGAAATAAAAAATAATTTATATTTGAGAAAATGTAAGACCTGCGGCTGAAACGTACTATTATGCACTTTTCAAAATCATCTTTCAACATTGTTTTTACATTAATATCCTTTTCTACTTTTATTGAGTTGGTTTTTTTTAAACCAGCATCAATCCTATTCATGAATATCAAATATTTGTTAATTTTCAGACTTTTAACCCTTTAAAAGGCCAGGTTTTTGTCATGATGCCACTATGTTTTTAGATGGGGAAAAAACACACAAAAAAAGAATTATTTACTGTATACAACCTGATAAGTAGATTATTTTGATGATCACAGCCTGGGATATGTCAATGATTAGCAGGAACACTGATTTCGACAGTGCACCTAGTGTAAATAGCATTATTTACATTATTTACGTATTTTCTCCATGTGCCAAATATGATTAATAAAAGACGTCTTTAGGTGGAAAATAGTAAAACTGACAAACAGGCAAAAGCCCAGAATGACACCCAGAAATAATACAAGTCATGTTTTTCTGCTCTGATGGCTGTGGGATCAAAAATGTCAGTTTGAATGGGTGTCAATGGAGCATTTTTTGACCTGAACAGTCTGAATGTAACTATGGCCTAAGGGTTAAAAATGGAAGTGAAGAGAGTGCTGATACCTGTGGACGCAGCTGTAACACCTGTGTGAGGGAAATGTTGAGAAACATTGAACATTATGTCACAGAGCTGCCAGGTCTGATGTGATGCCACAGTCAGCGGTTTCTGGACTGCTCAGTACATTTACACATTGAACACTGCTGACCCCTCCTGGTAAAAATTTGCAATTTCAAGCTTTAAAAAAACTGCAGCAGCTGCAAAATTGACAACTTTGATGAAAAAAGGCAGTTTCAGATTTCAGTGTCTCATGACAAAAGGGACAGAAGACAAATTTAAACCCATAAACTCTTATATGATAATAATGAGAGTAAGAAAACATCAACTGTGATAACAAAGTCCGACTCTACATCATCTGTTTCATTTAATCCACTTTAGTGATATTTTTTTCCCACTTTGTCATGTTGTAGAATCAAAACATTAAATATATGTCAGGGGTTTTTTTTCTCTCTAACTGATGGGTTGCAGATTCCTCTCCATCAGATCGTCTTTCGGGTTTTTCGTGTTCACAAGTGCTGAAGAGGAAAAATAAATAGATAAATAAATA
>NW_024611339.1:0-4107 GCF_008729295.1 Plectropomus leopardus
GCTTTTACTTAAGTAAGGCTCTGGATGTAGGACTTTTACTTGCAGTAGAGTATTTTCACAGTGTGACATTAGTACTTTTACTGCAAAAAAGTGCCCAAATACTTCTTCCACCACTGCTTGAACTTTTGCCTCTGTTGTCCACAGCGATGTGAGCCAGAGGCCAAACAGCGTGTGACTCCATGGGGCAGCTGGAAGAAAGGAGATAATGCTTTAAAGTAAAGGCAATTTCAAGTAAGTCAGTGTGCATCATCCCAACTCTGACTTCATCAAGCTGGACTTCTCTAGAGCCCAGTATACACTGTGTGATTTTGGGCTGTCTCAGAGGAAAGAAACGTGGCTGATCGTGGCAGAAACGTGATGATATCTTTGGTTTTGGCTCTAGAAGGGTGGTCCCACGATGCACAGTGAGAGAGGTTCAAGGATGGCTGTTGTCAGTGTCGATCGATCAAAGACAGCCTGGGATAAAATCATAACAGAGTCAGAATTTGGGATGAGAATCTCACTGTGTGATTGCTGTTACGACCTACGTCCACTAACCAGCCAACAGAAATGCAGCATGAAATAACGCACTGATCAGAATTTTTTATCCCGTTCACCTTCTGTGACAATATATGACGTCAGATAAGATCAGCCCGGATACAGAAATAAGCAAGGATAAATTTGAAGCATGCGTCATAACTAAATTGTACAGAATTCCAGACGTTTAGTCTCTTAAGTGTAAAAAAATCCCTTTATCTATAAAAAACCCACGTTCTCTTTTCAGAGTGTACTACAGCCAGAACAATCTACAGCGACATAAATCCATGATGCCAGAGATAGTTTCATGTGCTGGTGTGGTTATATTTCAGCAGCTACCCTATTATGACAAGAATAACTAATAATAACTAAATAATTTTACATGTTATTTTTATGGATTTGTTACAGATATATCTGTAGAGTCATCATTTGGACTACATGAGAAACACGAGAGAAGGCAGTTAAAATAACCTAAAGCCTAAAGTGACTTCATCACATGCCGTGTTTTGTCCCTCCAACATTTCCAAACAGCAAAGTATTAAATGTTACTGTAATGTGAGACCAACGAAAGCTGCAAATTCTCACATCTGAGAACTTGGAAATAATACATTTTTTGGTATTTTTCCCTGGAAAGGTATTTTAATGATTAATCGTTCGTAATAGTTGCCAATAAATGTAATGTCAATCAAGTAATTTTTTGCTCGTGTTTTATCAGGTACTTGATTGCTACAGCTCTGAAATAATTGAATCCCCTCAATAACAGCTGGTTGCAAACTTCAGTTGTTTTGTTTGTTATTATTGTGAGGCATTTATTCTTAAAAAATGTTTTTCTTATGTATTTGTTTTATTTTAAGGGTGTTATTTGTATGTGTTTTCAGTATTATTTTTGTTCATATGGAAAAGAATCATGGTATTATCGTGTGCTATGTTTCAATATGATTCTTCTCAATGGAGACATTTAAAAATACTTTTTAAGCAGATAACTAATATCAGTATTAACTGACTTTAACCTTTTGTCCTCGAATTTCTCGTCAGGGCACAATGTCCTCAGGCCACAGACTGAGGGACGTGGAGCAGCAGCGCCCCCTGCTGGACGGGGAGGAGGTGGTAGAGAGGAGCTCCCACAGCGAGGCGAGGCGGCTCTGGTTCATCCAGGACTGCTGCGGGATGGTGTGTGCCTTCATCACCTGGTTCCTGGTCTTCTTCGCTGACTTTGTGGTCACCTTTGTCATGCTGCTGCCCTCCAGGAGCTTCTGGTACGCCGTGGTCAACGGGGTGCTCTTCAACAGCCTGGCTGTGCTGGCGCTGGCCTCCCACCTCCGCACCATGCTGACCGACCCGGTGAGAAAACCGAGACGGTGTGTTGGAGTCATACTAAAAGCGTACCTGCTGAAAAAAGCCGAAAATGGCGTGAACCAAAAAAATATTTTGATTTATAAAACCATGCGTGCAGCTGCAAGTCTGCAGTATTTACAGATACAAAGACAATTCATTTATTTATGTCCAACATGTAAAAGAAAAGAGAGAAAATATACAAACAAGCAAACAGACAAAAAAGTAATACTTACAGACGTCGAAAAACATAACGTAAAAGAAAACGGTCTGACTTGGTTCATACACTCATACGAGTCAGAAGAATGACAGACTTATTTAATCCCACACCTTCTGAATTGAATTGAATTTAATTAACAGCTTCCTTTTAATGAATTAAACATGTGCCTACACCCACATTTTAAAATAAATGTATTTAATCAGTCACTGGATTTAAAAACAAAGCAAAACTGATCATCAGAAAAATGCTAAATATCAAATCAGATAATCAGCTGATGATAAGTCACTTTACAGAATACAGTGTATTGGCACATAAATATATGTATTTATGACTTACATTTACTTTTGATACTGCAGTACATTTATCTACCACTCAGTGGGCGTATCCTTAGTGACTTCTGCGTGCTCTGACGTCATGTGCCTCAAAACTTCCTGATGATCTGCTCAACTTTTGAAGAGTAATGCGATGCTACATTATTTTAAAGCCACATGCCCAGCCCTAGTATCAGTGTTTACAAATGAGATCCCAGCTGATGAGTTTTAGTTTAATGGCAAAAATAGAAGCTTTAAGTTGTAATTAACCCTTAAGATGTTTCCTGTTCGGTCTCCTCATTGTGCTTTCTTCCTTCTCTCCTCAGGGAGCCGTTCCTAAAGGAAACGCCACCAAGAAGTACATGGAGAGTCTGCAGCTGAAGCCGGGCGAGGTCATCTACAAATGTCCAAAATGCTGCAGCATCAAACCTGAGAGGGCTCATCACTGCAGGTGAGGAGGCTCAAACCACAGACATGCATACGTAGACGCCGCACTGACCGTGTTGGCCGGCTGCTGCGATACGTCCGTGCGTCCACTGTATTGGATGTGGCAGGTCTGCACTGTAAACAAAAACAAGTAGACGTAAAAACTGTGGTCTTCTGAATAAAAAGCACTAATGTTTACTGACTCGTTTTATATTGATTTTATTCACTTAAGTACCAATAATGATCATTTAGAAAAAAATGAACAAAATCTGCAAGTCAAAATAAAACACCGTAACTGGCAGCGAGCCTGCTTTCGTGTCTGTTTTGTGTCAACTTCTTAATTCTTTTCTTCCTTCTTTCTTATTTTCTCCTTCCTCATCAACAACTTTTCTTTTTCTTCTTTCTTCTTCTTCTAACGTCTTCAGTATTTGTAAGCGCTGCATCCGTAAGATGGACCACCACTGTCCCTGGGTCAACAACTGTGTCGGGGAGAAAAACCAGCGCTTCTTCGTCCTTTTCACTGTGAGTTCATTTCCTGTCGTGTCCACTCACCAATGCGACATGCACAGATGTTTTTGTTTATTTTTATCTTGTAAAAAATGAAAGTAAAGGAAGAGCATGTTAATTTGATGGAGAGGAGGGTTTGTTTTCATGAGTATAATGATCATTTTGTTGTATTGCTGAGTGACTCCCATATCTTTTTTATTTTTTATGGTTTTTTTTATGTCTAATCCGGACAGTCGGTCCTCGTCTGCTGATCGAGGAGGCGTCGATGGTGACAATCTGTGTGTGAATAGATTAGTCTGTGTTGAAGCTGTTGTAGCACTTAAATCAGTAGTTAGAAAACACTGCAGTGGATGGAATAAAAAATCTAGAGGAAAATAATGAAAATACAAAGAGCATATTTGTATGGCACAATTTCTCACCTGCTGCATTCAAACGTCTTTCGTTGCACGTAAACTTTCAGTCACCCGTGTGACGCGTTTTGCCGCAGAGCAGACTGAACCCGATGAACAGACTGTATTTGAAAATCTTGTATTTGAGGTCTGTTAACTCGTCTCTTGTCCACAGATGTACATCGCTATGATCTCCAGTCACGCTCTGGCTCTCTGTGGATACCAGTTCATCACCTGCATCAGAGTCCAGTGGAGAGGTGAGACCTGAACGCCACTCAGACTCCTAATTTCAACTACACTTTCTTTATTTTTCAATTATTTATCTCCTGTCAAGGGAGGAGGATTAACACTTTTGCACAGAAATATTAGAATAGCATTTTAAACCTTAAATGTACAGGCCAGTATT
>NW_024611340.1:0-2431 GCF_008729295.1 Plectropomus leopardus
ACCTCAAAACAGCAGTAATTAGCATGCCAAGACACACCATAGCATAGAATGTTGCAACAATTGCCAAAAACATCATAAAAATGGATGTTGAAAAAATGACGAAAAAGGCAAGGCAAAAATGTCAAAATATGACATGTCCCAAAAACAGCTGAAAACACCTCAAAACAGCGTAAAATAGTGTGCCAAGACACACCATAGCATAGAATGTTGCTAAAACGGCAGGAAACATAATAAAAATGCATGTTGAAAAAATGACCAGAAAGCAAGGCTATAGTATGGCAAAACTGTCAAACAATATGACATGTCCCAAAAACAGCTGAAAACACCTCAAAACAGCACGCAATAGCGTGCCAAGACACACCATAGCATAGAATGTTGCTAAAACGGCCAAAACCACCATAAAATGCATGTTGAAAAAATGACCAAAAAGGCAAGGCTATAGTATGGCAAAAATGTCAAAATATGACATGTCCCAAAAACAGCCGAAAGCACCTCAAAACAGCCTTAAATGGCATGCCAAGACACACCATAGCGAAGAATGTTGCTAAAAAGGCCAAAAAAAGTATAAAAATGCATGTTGAAAAAATGACGAAAAAGGCAAGGCTATAGTATGGCAAAAATGTCAAAATATGACATGTCCCAAAAACAGCTGAAAACAAGTCAAAACAGCGTAAAATAGCGTTCCAAGACACACCATAGCATCGTATGTTGCTGAAATGGCCAAAACCACCATAAAATGCATGTTGAAAAAATGACCAAAAACGCAAGGCTATAGTATGGCAAAAATGTCAAAATATGACATGTCCCAAAAACAGCTGAAAACAACTCAAAACAGCCGTAAATAGCATGCCAAGACACAGCATAGTAAAGACTGTTGCTAAAAAGGCCAAAAAAAGTATAAAAATGCATGTTGAAAAAATGACGAAAAAGGCAAGGCTATAGTATGGCAAAAATGTCAAAATATGACGTCCCAAAAACAGCTTAAAACACCTAAAAACAGTGTAAAATAGTGTGCCAAGACACATCATAGCATAGAATGTTGTTGAAATTGCCAAAAACGCCACAAAAATGCATGTTGAAAAACTGATCAAAAAGGCATGGCTATAGTATGGCAGAAATATCAAAATATGACATGTCCCAAAAACAGCTGAAAGCACCTCAAAACAGCATTTTACTAGCAAGGACCACGCATAAACAGAAAATCATTTTGACATTTTATTTACATGAATGTAAATTGGTATAAACATTGATACTGATTCATTGTGGGACAGATGGTTGAGTGCGGTGTGGGGAAGCTTCTTTGGGAATCCGCCATAATTCCCGGGCACGACAGACCCCTCGGACCGTACGGAGACAAGAAGGAAAACGGCGGGGGGGTTGCAGAATACAAGAACAAAACGGGAAGAGTGGGTGAGGAGGATAATTAGGCCGAAAGAGTGCAGTTGAGGTGTGGTCCTTCTCCCGACATTCTGATAAAATGACATGTCCCAAAAAGAGCTGAAAACACCTCAATACAGCATAAATTACCGTGCCAAGACACAGCATAGCATAGAATATTGCATAACGGCAGAAAACATCATAAAAATGCATGTTGAAAAAATGACCATTAGGCAAGGCTATAGTATGGCAAAAATGTCAAAATATGACATGTCCCAAAAACAGCTGAAAACACCTCAAAACAGCAGTAATTAGCATGCCAAGACACACCATAGCATAGAATGTTGCAACAATTGCCAAAAACATCATAAAAATGGATGTTGAAAAAATGACGAAAAAGGCAAGGCAAAAATGTCAAAATATGACATGTCCCAAAAACAGCTGAAAACACCTCAAAACAGCGTAAAATAGTGTGCCAAGACACACCATAGCATAGAATGTTGCTAAAACGGCAGGAAACATAATAAAAATGCATGTTGAAAAAATGACCAGAAAGCAAGGCTATAGTATGGCAAAACTGTCAAACAATATGACATGTCCCAAAAACAGCTGAAAACACCTCAAAACAGCACGCAATAGCGTGCCAAGACACACCATAGCATAGAATGTTGCTAAAACGGCCAAAACCACCATAAAATGCATGTTGAAAAAATGACCAAAAAGGCAAGGCTATAGTATGGCAAAAATGTCAAAATATGACATGTCCCAAAAACAGCCGAAAGCACCTCAAAACAGCCTTAAATGGCATGCCAAGACACACCATAGCGAAGAATGTTGCTAAAAAGGCCAAAAAAAGTATAAAAATGCATGTTGAAAAAATGACGAAAAAGGCAAGGCTATAGTATGGCAAAAATGTCAAAATATGACATGTCCCAAAAACAGCTGAAAACAAGTCAAAACAGCGTAAAATAGCGTTCCAAGACACACCATAGCATCGTATGTTGCTGAAATGGCCAAAACCACCATAAAATGCATGTTGAAAAAATGACCAAAA
>NW_024611341.1:0-3458 GCF_008729295.1 Plectropomus leopardus
TGTTAATTCATTTTCCCAACAGTATATAACCTTTAAATCTGACCTTTATGTTTCAGCAGCAGAAGAAGACAACAGAGTTCCCTGCAGGTCACACACGTACACTGAGGGACTCAACAAGACCGGGACCGATCAGGCTGAACATGCAGGCTGAGAGGTGGGAATAATATTACAGGGCAAAGGTCAACAGCTCTCCTGCGGCTGGCACACAGTCTGTCATTTCAAGGTGCATTTTACAGTAACATTAATATGTACTGTACTGATCAACAATTCTTTCCAAACAGTGTCAGTATTTCCTCTACCGAGACCCTGCACGCCCCCGAAAAGTCAAATAAATTTCATATAATGTCACTTTTCATATAGAATAGGATCAAACCGCTTTTTAAAATTAAATAAACTAAATATGCATTACTTCAAGTGTATTGCAAAGTATTGCAGTTTTTGCAGAAATATGTCACCTGACAAAGAGCAATAGTCTCAAAGCCAACATGGAAATCCTTAACGGAGAGACACCAACCCCAACCACGGGAAAAGCAGGGGAAAATATCTGCATTTTTTAGAAGCACACAACATGAAACCAGCATCAGTGGCGAGGATGCAAACGTTAGCCCTGCTGCTTGTCAAAGTCTGAGGTCCAAGTCCTGAGCAGACCACCACCAGCTCTCCTGCTGAAGCTGTGTCCCCTGACAAGCAGCAGTGAGGAGGGACGAACTTTGAAACACCCAAGGAGGCACAGCTGGAGCTCCGTAAGAAACATCTGTGCCTTTGTTAAGAGAATGAACACTCAAGACGAAGAAATACGAGTGGAAGACGTCAGACCGGAAAAAGAACAATATTCAGCTACAGTCGTCATCTTCACTCGTGCATGTCAGCAGTCCTACTGTAAATGTGAGAATAACTCTGGATGGTGCTCGCTGAGTGGATTCAGTGACCATCTAATTACTGAGCAGCAGTGTACCGAGACAGTGAGACCTTGACGATGTTCTGCAGAATCCGCCGCTAATGAGGCTGTTTGCCCATCAAAAATCACATCATGATCCCAGTTTAATTAATTTTTAATCAGAGCTGTAAAAAAGCAAGAAACGTCAGGTCTAATAAGGCGGCAGCTGTAGTCTGAAGGTCAGAGAGATGCGAAAGATAAGGGGGGAAAAAGGTT
The DNA here is from genome assembly GCF_008729295.1 of Plectropomus leopardus. Taxonomy (NCBI): domain Eukaryota; kingdom Metazoa; phylum Chordata; class Actinopteri; order Perciformes; family Serranidae; genus Plectropomus; species Plectropomus leopardus. The sequence continues at coordinate 1,154 of NW_024611341.1, forward strand.
TAAAAAATGAATTTCATGATTTTATATTGTGGAGAGAAGTTGAGATTTTATCTTATATATTTTAATGGAGTCAAAGATCGCCTTCAAACAGCACCTAGTGGACATTTGAGGGACTGCAGCTGAGGACAACGCAGCATATTTTAGCCACAGAACTTGTTACAAAGTATTACAAGTGAGCTCCAAATAACAATCATAGCTACTATACAATAAAGCTGCCTTGTCTTGCCATGCCTGCTGCCCACCAAGGGGTGGGGGCGGGGCAATTTTAGCAGCAAACAGCAGACGAATTGGACAACAATGACTAACTGCATTAGAGTGAGCATTCTGCATCACAAGAGGCTTTGACTCACAACCTCAGACACCAAGAACAAGCCACTATCGCAGTGAGCTACATGCCAAGAGAGAAACCAGAGACGGCTTCACACTATGACTGAGCCGACCACCAGGGGGCAGGATATCAGCCGTCTGTGCATGGAAAGGCAGATTTCAAACTGCTGTCAAAAATTCAACTAAAAAGAAAAAAATCAGAGAACTTGCATACTTCATCTAGACAACATAGAGATGTTGATCTTTTGTTTTTACAAAGACTGATTCGCTCCACAAGTGGAAAAACTGATGTTTACAAGATGCCACTTTCCCGTAGACTGCAATAGTTTCCATGAGGGCAAAATTCAAAATGCTGTCAAAAATTCAGTTTTTAATTTAAAATTCTGAAATGTTACACTCTTAATCTACCATGACAGCCAAACTTTGTCAATTTGGTCACGGAGCAAAAATTATTAAGTATATGTTTACAGCACCGTTTACAGTCAAACATCGATGCACCACACGCTAATTTTTTAATGTTGTGAAGGACAGTCTGAAGATGCCATGTAGCAAATTTGGTGTCAATTAAGCAAAAAATGTGGGAGGAGATTGGTTTAATCAGTTTTACAGTTTTTGATAAAAACAGTGTGAAGTGTACAAAATTGATTGCACGTCAGAATGATTTGTTATGAATTCTCAAACTTCTGAAAAGTATACGGTTGCTGTAGCGTTACCATCAGGACTATTGACTCGTATTTGCAGCTGAGGAGGTTTGGCATGAGACTGGACCTCTGTGCAAAGTTTGGTTCATTTTCATGCATGGGAAGTTGGATTTCCTCAGAATAATAATAATAATAATAATATCCATGTTGCGGCTCACCTGGCAGGCGTTGTACAGCAGCTGGTGCTCAAACTTGCGGATGCCGAGGATCTGCTGGAACATCTCGTACAGCTGCTCCTTGCTAAGGATGAGCTCTGACACGGCGCTAAGGTGCGCCCGCTGTGGCTGGCGCCGCATGTCCTCGTCCCCCCTGTAGATGGCGTCGTACTTTGCGATCCAGGAGCTCAGCACCGTCTCTTTGCTGAGGCCGTCGATCTCCGGGAGGCTGCGGACGCGCCGCTCGATGTTCTTCTTGAAGACCTCCCGGAAGTCGTTGGCCGAGCAGCCGCCGCTCTGCACCATCCGGGAGACGCGCTCGCTCTTTAGGAAGCCCTGCGGAGAGAAGATTTAGAGAATGATAAGCACTTACAGAAAGATAGACTTTAGGCAAGTTTCTTTTTTGTCTTTTTTTTTTTTCGCTTTGTATTTTTTGTTAGTTTATTTTACTCTCCTTTTGTTCTTTTCATGGAATTTTCTTGTACTTGGCTTATTTCTTTCTTTGTTACCTTCTTCCAATGTTTTTTTTTTAATAAATAAATACAGCCATTTGCCCAGGTTTCAAAGGTTTAAATAAATAATGATTGTATTTCCATCTTTGTTGAGCAACAGTTTTTGTGTGAAATAATTAAAAGGCCATCTCATAAAGACACCTGTCCTAAATATATGCTTGTTGAGGAAAGACAAAGAGAAAGGGAAAGAAACGGAGAAAGAGAAAGAGAAAGATACGGAGAAAGAGAAAGAAAGATACGGAGAAAGAGAAAGAAAGATACGGAGAAAGGGAAGTAAAGTTTGCAAACTGCTGTTCTTTCTGCCTTTACTGTTCACCTGTTCTCCGTCTGTCCATGATGTCACACACACATACACGCGCGCGCGCGCGCGCACACACACACACACACACACACACACACACACAGAAAAGCTGACAATACACAGACTCGTTGCACTGTATTCACAGGTCTGCTACAGGCTGTGGGAATTCAGTCTTTCGCCTATATTTAGTGAGTGTTTGAAAAACCTGCATTCATGTGCCAGTGTTGGGGGGAAAGGAATATAATAAACTCTTCAGAAACCACATCTTTCCTCCAAATTGTTCAGACATTTCAGAGTGAAATTAGGAAA
>NW_024611342.1:0-4466 GCF_008729295.1 Plectropomus leopardus
ATTTATTTTTTATACATTTGTATGTTTATTTATTATACATAATTTTAGATGGATAATGCAAAGATCCATATAGTAAATGATATGTAATGTATGTATGATTTATTTATTTATAGTGATAGTTAAGCACTGAATTTATCATTTATCCATTAATTTATTTCAGCATTTTATTATATACTTACATAATATTCAAGAGTCTAATTTTGTAATTGATGTATTTATACATTTAGTTTCTGCCCTTAAAATCCTCCAGAGTTTAGTAGCACTTTCCCAAGAAAAACCATACAGGAAGTGATGGGGCTCATACGCTTGGATTAAACACAGTGTGGAGTTGCGCAGCATCAGAAGTGGTAGCCACAATGGCTGAATCTGTTCAGAGAAATGTAAACTGGGCTCAGCATCACAGAACAGCCCCCAGCCTGTCACAGTGTGAAGTCATAACCATCTGTTTCACTAAGTGAACGTCTGGGTGTGTTTGCATCTTTGCAAGCTTTCATGTTTGCCTGCTTACCTGTTTCCTCCACAATAAAAGGCTCTCCGTGACAGGGGTCTAAGACATGTTGCCCTTGCTCCCCATCACTGACCCGTGTAATATCTGGCTGCTGCCTGGGTCCGAGGCGTCTCTGGGTGGAAACGATGACAGGAGGGCGAATCACCAGGGCCGCCGAGTTGACCATGCATACGGCATGTCAATTAGAGATGCTCCAGTTATTCGGAGGGAAGACACAAGTACGGTAAGAGGGAAGAGGAGGGGAAGTCATAAACGAGTGGGAGGCAGAAGTAAACTTTTTGGTGTAACAGCATGCCAAAAGCCATTAAAACACTGAGTATGTTTTGTGAGAAATGCCTCATGCAAAAAAAAAACACACTCACTGGTTATTACAACATCCAGTATGCCACATTTAAAATCATTTCTGTTGGGGCGCCTGGTGGCTCAGTGGATAGAGTGGGCACCCTATGTATAGAGGCTGTGTCTTCGCTGCAGCGCCCGGGTTCGACTCTGGCCTCAGCCCTTTGCTGCGTGTCATCCCCTCTCTCTCTCCCCCTTTCACACCTGTGCTGTCCTATCTATCAAAAAGACAAAAACGCCCCCTAAAAAATCTTAAATAAAAAAAAGAATAAATAAAATAATTTCTGTAAACAATATGCTCCTGATAAACAATTGTGGAAATTAAAAAATAAAAATAATAATTACATTGGAAAATATTTGAAGGGGTAATTCACCCACAAATCAGTATTTAGGCTGTTTTCATAAACTGTTATAGTTTATTTTCCTATGAAATGTAGTGCACCCAAATTTGCGCAAATCCCATGTATTCTTAGATGCTTAGATCTTGTGACCAATGCGCTGATGGAACTTTCTCCTGGAGATGTGTGATCAGAACCGTGTGAACTTTGAGTGAATTTTAAGTCATTGTAATGTACGTCCCCACCAAGTTTCTTTTTTTTCTTTTGCTTTTTATTCATTTATTTTTTGGTAACTAAACCTAACCATAGTAGCCTTACTTGCCTAAACCTAACCTCTGTCAATTAACGTCACTTACATAACTGTATGTGAAGTATGTAACCTCATTCAAGGGGTGAAAACCCATAGAATAAAGTACAAACTGTTGTGTCTGTATTTTTGTAGTATATTGTAGTATATTTGTACTATACCTCATAGAATATGAAACATTCTAAGAAGACATGTTGCACTAGTTCATTATTATTCTCTTCGACCTCATATAAGTGATGTACTTTGTAAGTTTGGATGTTACTAAATGAACACATCATGTCAGCCCAATCACCTTTATATCGTATGCAAAACAAAAGCTTAATTTGTGCTTTATGTTGACTTATTTACTCTTCCATGTATTTTATTGCCTTAGCTAGGCTTCACAGTTCATATACATAATTAGTTTATCATAGTAAGTTTAACCTGCTATGGGGTCCTGGGACAAAAATTAGCTGCTTAATCCCAATTAGCACCCTGCTCATTTGCTCGTCTGTGCATTGTGTATGATTTCTTATGGGAGGTTGTTGTGAGCAAATTTAACTAAACACAAATTCATGTGGGAAAATTTACAATATAAGCATCTATCAATAGAAATGATCAAGGTTTGGGCAATTGGGACTTTGCGCAAGACACATTTGCTAAAAGCAGCATTTATTGTATTTTATGCAGTGGAACAAGTTATGAACAATACAAAATGCATGAAAATAGTATCATTATAAACCTTTCAACAAATGGTTGTTTATGCATTCAGAAGTTCCATTGTTGATTTCATTCATCTACAGTTTTTATTCACCTGATAAACGGAAGTCAAACATTTACTGTCTTTTTTACATATTTTTTTTAAACCTCTGTGTGACAGCACTCAATTGGTTTGACAATTGCTTTAACTTAATGTTTAAAATGCAAAATATGCCTGTTTGAGGCTTTCTAACTTGAAAAAGATAGATTAGATAGATTAATGCAAGTGTGTGACTTACTTACAACATCATGTCAAGCATTCTTGCTCTGGCTATAAAGCAGAGGATTTTATCTATATACACTAATTATAGGTGAAGAAGTTACTGTAGCATTGGGTTTTGCAGTAAGTGCATTGAAATTATTTTACAGTATTCATACAGAAACTGTTTACATTTGTCTGCAGAATATGAGCAGTGCTCTGTATAAACCCTTTAAGATGATGAATATTTTAATAAAATATATGACCACTGCCTTAATGAGGGCCAGTGATCAGCTTTAAAAGACAGGGCATTTGCACACTCAAAATTAGCTCCCAATAGGCTAATTTATTCACACAATGTTGCAGTCAGAGACCTTCAAACAGCATTCTTTTCTTCAAACCTGTTTTATTTGCAAAGCAGTTTTTTTCTCCAATAATCCTCTTGGCTCCTGCAGCAGAAACACCAGTTTTTACTGTTCTAATACTATGTGACGTTAGTATTTTTATTTTTTTATGTTATATTATGTTATGTTATGTTATGTTTTTTTTATTACAATTTTTTCCTTCATTAACATAAGAGCACAGCCACTGGTGATCCGGCAATACCATACTGTACATATGTTACATGAACTATAATGTTTTTATTTTTTATTTTTGCCTTTTTATTGCTGTTTGTTTTATTATTGTGTGCCATCCTGTACCACTTAACTTACCAATAAAAACATGTCTTTTTTAATTTAATTCATTTTTTTTTATCTATATAACACAATATCACAAATCCTAATTTGCCTCAAAGGGCTTGACTACAAACAATTTCCTCTGTTCTTTGACCCTCACAGCAGAAAAGGAAAAAAAACAACAATCATTTAGAGACTTATTAGAGCACTATTAGAGCACTATTAGAGTACAATAAAACAAAGTGATGGGCTAGCTTTTCTGCAAGGCAGAATACCAGGCAAGTAAGGCATATTATAACAAATTCAGTTTTGTATCAGCATTGCATAATATATATAGTCTTTTTCCTGAACACCAGAGCAGCACAAAAATATGAAATACACAATACAGTAAAAGTGTTATTTTGCACATCCATTATTCTATCCATTATCCTATCTATTCCCTATTTGCTTATTTTTGATTTTGGTCAACTCCTGAGTGAAAGATCTGTTTCTTTAAGCTTGCTAAATGCTCCACAGGTTTCCCCAGCTAATCGCTTACTGTGTGCTGGACAGTGTACAATAGGTTTATTAGAGCTTTTTTGCTGAAAACAGCTGCCTGTTATGGCCGGAAACAAGATTTATGAGAGCAATGACACTGAACCAAAACAATGAAGTTGGCTGTTGTTGGCTAATGTTTAGCTTAATTAAGCCTGATTAGTCAAGGACAGCCAGGCTGTGGAAGTTGCTTTGAGAGACAGACGCCTGGCAGGAATGCAAAGAGGCAAATATACAAAGAGTGAGTGAGAAACCTGAAGTTATGATGAAGATTCAAATGAGAAAAAGGTGATGAACCTTTGTAAAATTGGAGATTTAGTTGAAATTCTGTAGATAAGTGTAATGGGAAACACAGTCACATCTCATAACCCATTATACCCATAATGGTAATAATAATACCAACACTAAAGTCTTTTCCCCCTGCTGAAACACTGATTCAAATAACCCTAAAAGTTAATGGAGCAGAATTAAGTAACACTACACGAGAGGGTGTGCTTTAACATCATAACTGTCCTAACCGCATCACTGTCATGCCACAAATGACATTAAAGCACACCCTCTTGTGTAATATTGTGATTATACAACTATTACCAACAAAATAAAACATAAACAAAATGTATTCATCACTGAGGGGCACTAAGCTCTCAAACCAAAAAACTCAGATTGTTTGGTTGGAACTAAAATTACGTTGGTTATGTGTTGCTGTGTTTTTATCTGTATTACAGATATTCTTTTTACACATCCTTGACTAGATAAAGTACAGGCCATTATGAATAGGTTGTAACGGGTGTATGGAGGACCCAGATGCAGTACAGTACGCTTCACT
>NW_024611343.1:0-1110 GCF_008729295.1 Plectropomus leopardus
CCTCCTCAGAGCTCCTCCTGTTGCTTTCAGCTGCACAGGGCTCTGAGAAAAACATAATAGTGTTCACCGCCCCAAGGGTCCTGTGGAAATACACAGAAAAAGTAATTTTCAAGAGATTTTTTTCTCTATTTAATAGCCATAATGGAGTAATGGGGATAAGACACCTTCATGTCGCTGACATAAGCAGCTCTGAAGCTTTTAACAGCTTGCATGCTGAAATAATTGTGATGGCACAGTTGTGATGGCCACCTAATTGTTTTTTTTAACTCTGTAGTCAGATGTTCCTGTACAGTCAGTAATTTCAAAAAGTGTTCACAGAGATCCTCTGTAACAGGCTGAATGATGCCTCTTTGACTGTTATTTCCCAATCTGCAGGTGGTGAAGGACAGACTACTGGATTTACTGAGCAGAGAGGAGGAGGAGGAAAGTCATGGAGAGGATGTGGTAAGAGCGGCCTTTAACCCCTCACTTGTCAATCTTCCTTGTAGAGTGCTGTGTAAGTGGAGCGTGTAAATTGAGTGTAATTTCACTCACTTCGACCATGCATACAAAAACCTTGCCCTATCTTCACCCCCTCCACACAAGCATGCAAGAAAGAGCATACTCCCAAATCTAAAACTGTGTACGGCCAGACGGTAGCATGCCAATTTGGCAGGAAAAGCTCTGCTTTTTGAAGGAGCTCTCAAAGAATCCAACTCTGTTGGGAGCAACCAATAACACCTTAATAAATTCATGCATGAACATCAAACTTCAGTTAAATCAACAATAACAAAATCTGCAGTCCAAGGAGAAGGTTGGGGCATGAATGGAATACTGAACAGTCCTAGGGAGCACAGACCCAACAGCCGAAAGTGTCAGGGCCTGACTGTCCTTCAGCTGCAAAATGTCACTCAAATTAATATGTTTCAGCCAGAAGGACACTCAAAATGACCACAAAGAGGCAAAAAGACAACAAAAAATACAAAGGAGCTGCAAATAACCACAAAAAGGGGCAAAACAGCAACAAAGGGACACATAGTAAATACAAAGACACACAAAACCACAATAAGATGCATAACAACTACAAGAACATGCAAACAACAAAAAAGAGGAAAATTCACTGCAAAGTCT
>NW_024611344.1:0-4037 GCF_008729295.1 Plectropomus leopardus
TGCAGTATTAAGAATTAAAATGTCTGATACAATTCAATTCACCAGCCTGGTTTCAAGACTTCAGGACTAACGCTATGGGTGCCACCAAAGAGGACGGCACAAAGATCTTTGTTATTGTAACTTTAAATCATTTTATTGAAAGCTATTTGGGGAGATTATTTTATGGGGACAAAATACTTATCCCAATCCCAATCGTATCCCGTATCCCAATCTCAACAAAATGTTTTAAACAGCATAAACTGAAGATCAAAACCAAGACTACATGATCTAAGTTGATTTCAAAATCTTACTTCTGAACAGCCGGGCCCCGGGGATCCACAATTCGAAGATTTAAGAGTTATTTAATTTACTCAAAAAACAGATAAAGTACGCACACTAGTACACGCTCCCATGAACGTTTATGCAGACAGTCTGAGGAAGGGCTATGGCCCAAACTTCACACCTGTGAAGGAAATCAAATTAATTTACTAGTGTGCAGACTTTATCTGTTTTTTATATGTGTTTTTGCTTTGTCCAGCATCTAGTCTTTATTACTTTTGGATGTGCGCTCTGCTTGAACTTTTCTCTATTATTTCATTTACTCAACACCTAAATAAAAAGTAAGGATTACTTAGATTGCACTTATGTGTTTTTATAGTCAACATTCAGTAAAAAAGGCTCCCTTGAAAGACAGCTGATGTCAAGACAGCATACCAGAGTTGACGATTCCCAGGCATGCAATTTACAGAGGAACGGTAATGGAGATGAGGATGATGATGATGACGACCTTTGAAAGGCAGTGTTGGGGAAGCACTCTGCAAGCTTGGCGAGATAACTTTAAATGATCCATAATCACAGGATCTGAGAGCGTATAGGCTGACAAAGTCACACAAAGACGTCTCGCAGAGAAGCAACGTGCAAACTTGTCCACACAGATAACAATTTGACCACATTACTTAGGCATAATTACGCATACATTTCCCACCGCTTTGTTATGACACGCAAACACAAGCAGGAGAGCGGCCGCCGCGAGAGGGAGGAAAGGGGACTTGACTTGCAGTTTGAGGTCCGAGGGCCTGCACATCAATAACGGGGCGAAGTGAGGTAGATGAAACACATTACTTTGACCTAAAGAGCTCAGTAATTACATTTGGCATTTTGACAAGTGTTTAGCTGCAGTGAAGGTCAGTCCTGTCAGCGTGCAAGATCTATGCTAATCCACTCAGACGGAAGAAGACGACGAGACGAAAAGTCGAGGGAAGGAAAGAAAAGGGCCCAGACGCGACTGATGCCTTTGTAGAAGTAACCTAAACCCTTCCTCCTCGCAGTCATCAGGATCTGGTTTGAAGCTCAGTGACAGAAAGATATCAGCTGTCAGAAATGAGTCTGAGGCTGCTTCCTCCTCCACAAACGCAACCGCCGAACAACCTCGTACTGAGTCGTTGCTGCGTTATTGCAAAGAAAGTCCAGAATAATCAGGTGTGTTGTGCTTTTATATTGAAGGGCACAAAGGAATGACTTGGTAACCAGCGGGATCACTTGAGACAAATGTTAACAGCAGGGGTCCGCAGACCTGTCCAATTATCAGGGCTGATATTTGGCATTTTGATGATTATCTGTATCTGCATTTTATTGTAATGATCATCCAACAATATAAATTAATGAAAAAGTGTGTGTATTATACTCAACCAACACCAGGGAAGGCAGCCTGCCATGCATGCAAAAAAAGTATCAACATGGGAGGAACTTTTACTTTGTAATACCTCAGAGAGCTGTTTTATTTATTCTTTTTTTTTAAATGAAAATGTTCACTTAACTTTATGAAAATAAAAACGTTGCAGGGAACTTGCTGTATATGATGTTGAAAGTTTCAGTTTTGATTAAACATTTGCTAAAGGCATACTGTAAAAACAAAGTTTTGTGCTGGAGTTTTTCATATTTCAAATTCAAAATTCAGAAAGAAATGTTTTCATTTTTGTTCTAAATGCATGTCAGTTACAAATATCGATCTCATTAAGTACTAATAATCTGTAAAAAAACAATATCAGCTGACCCCTGGTTAACAGGCTAGTGAATTTTTAACCGTAACTACCAACTACCGTAATAATAATAATGATAACATTAATCAAATCAGACATCATACTTGACAATGCATGGACCAGAAGGAAATTAAATATAAAATTAATCAGTGAGTGCACAGTAGGAACATCACAAACAATAACAATGCTAATAGACTTAGAATTTCAGCTAATTCATAGTTTGTCAAAGTGAGGCCCTCAAAAACGTTTTGTACCGCCTCTGAACGTGACATGAAATGCATGCATTATTTTTTAACACTCTGGGCTGCTGCCAATCTCAGCCAACATTCCTGTCTAAGGGGGCTCAATTTAAAAAAAAAAAACTGATATCAGATGAAAGTAGAAGACCTGAGGAATCAAGTCCGTCATGTCATGCTAGCTTCTCAGGAAGGGGGCTGAATAACGCTCCAAAGACAGTTAGATACATTTCTGGTGAGGGAAAAACGGCATGGTCATTTTCACAGGGGTCCCTTGACCTCTCACCTCACATCATCTCAGTAAAAATGGGTTCTACTGGTACCCAAAAGTGTCCTCTTTACCCACTTTACGCCAATAACATGCAACTTCAACACTATAGAATTTCAAAGTTCTACGTCGCATCTAACCGAAACACAATGTTTAATACAGATTTATGACAACACAATTTGACACAACTGCTGAGCTGCATCTCAAATTAATCTTCAGGTTTCCAGCTTTCAGATGATGTATGTGTATGTGTGCGGATGATCCATGTGGCCAACAATGTCCAATGTTATTTTCTACATTTAAAACTAAATGCATTGTTATTTGGAAAAAAACACCAACATCCATGCTTCATAAAAACAACATCTTTGATTGATATGTGAACTAGAAAGGAATGATAAGCACTTACACACACCCGGCACTTTTTAAGGGATATTCCATTAATCAGCATGTAAATTAGGCCTTCACTGGTTTCCCCTCTCCAGGGCGGCAATGTCTTTTTAACTTATTAAACTGATAGTGACCTCTCTGCCAGGAAATTATTTACATGTCAGCACACAAATCAAACTTCAGATGCAACATTGACTCGCTGAGGAACTGGCTATTGTCTGCCTATAACAAAGACGGGTTGGTTTAACTGGAGAACACACTGTGATGGTTGAAGAGACTGAAACTGACCAGACGCAACTGTCCAAACCGTCCGTAATCCCCAGAGTGGACAGCTTTTGGGCATGTGTGAGTAACTTTCTTCACACTGAGAGGCATGATTAGCATGTATGCAAAAATAAGTGCTGGTGGGATAAAGAAGTAGGAGTCAAATGAACAGACGGTGCAGGGATAAGGCTATCTCAGCTGCTCTTCTCCTGCTTTAAGTGCTAATTGAGCTGCCCGCTGTCCTGACCCTGACCCCCGGCCTATTCACGGGGTCCCGTTCTCACGGCCGTGACGCACCGCTGGAAGTAGCCTGTGGGTCCCCCGCCCACCCTCAGCCTGACAATGAGGGTCACCACCTCGCTGCCCACCATCTTGACATCCACCCCCACGTTTGACAATGGCCCCCGGTGGCCCCGGAGTTGCTCACAATGGGCGGACGCGCGTGACAGAAGTGGTAACGCGGCTTCTTAAAATGCAGAACCAGGTCTGGTCGGCCTGGCTGCATTAATCTGGCATTTTGGCATCCGGAGGCCAGGGTCAAAATCGATCCGATTTAAGAAGGAGAAAGATGATGAGGTTTAAACTGGACTCCTGTGAAGCTGCATTCAGAACTGCCTTCATTTTATATATCAAATACGAAAATTAAACATTCACTCATAAGTGAATGTATGTAGCTCTGTGTGTTTCAATTTATAGTAATACATTTTTTTACATTTTACTTTTACATTTCAAAAGGACATATTGTACTTTTTACTAAACAACATATATTTGACAGCTGTACATTTTACATAAAAAAAACATAATCAGCTAGTACAATCAAATCCATCTGTTCAGATAAAATTATGCAATAATATATTAAGGGGT
>NW_024611345.1:0-5531 GCF_008729295.1 Plectropomus leopardus
ATATATTCTAAGTTATTTTATCATTTTTTGAGCACTTTCCTTTTCTTTGATAGTTTTTTTGTGTGTGTTTGTGTGTGTGGTAATTTCCCTTTACTTTTTTAAATTTAATTTAGTTTTTACTACTTTCTTTTTTTCATTTCATTTTAAGTCGCTTATTGCCTCTTCCTCCCATGTTTTTGAAATAAATGTTTTCGAGAGAAATCAGTCCAATCCAGTTGAAACAAGCACGTTTTTTCCTGCACGAGGCCCGTTATCTGCCTGCTCAAACATTCTTAAAATAACAGGATAATTCTGTTTGAATGCTGAGATTGTGTTTAATTTACTGCTGGAAGGATGTTTGAAACTCCTGATGCCACCAAATGAAATGTTTTCTCTTGTGTTTTCCAGACTGGGGATACTGGAATGATGCAAGCTGCCAAGAGTGGCAATACTTTATGTGCGCCAAGAACATGTGATCATCAGCTGATTTTGCATCTTCAGTCAGAGTGGACGTGGACAGTCGATCAGCTGTGCAGCGATCAGCTGTGCTGCAGACGAGTCTCTGCAAACTCTGCAATTTATTGCAATAAAAGCTTCAGGATTCACGTCCCAGTGTCTTGTTTTATTTGTGTATTGTGCGCGGACGGATCTGCAACCTCTTCCGGATCCATTTGTTTTAGTGATGGCCAAATGAAGATCTTGTGAACCATGTTCTTTATTTTCTAAGCCCACAAGATGGCGCTCTTGGTTTAACCCTTTGAAACCCGGAGCGACATCAGTTTTGCTGCAGTCAGACACCTTTCACATCCATTTAAACCTTTGAAACCTGAACAAATAGGTTTGGTTTATTTTGAAAAGATTGCTACAAAGGCATTGAGCAACTTTGCTCAATGTTCCACAAACTTAAAGAAATAAGGAAAAGGTGACATGAAAATTACCTGAAAAGTAGTTTGTGAAAAAGAGAGGGAGAAATTATTAGAAGTTAATTTTTTTTTTTGAAAAAAGGGAAAATATCTAGAAGACTATAGTTATAATAAATATTATCAGCATTGTTATTAATTTCAGTGCTTTCGGGAACTTTTAATTTGGAGTCTATAACATCTGGGTTTAGTTTTGAAATAGAAATGATACTGCCATCGCTGTACAGTCGACAATTTAAATATCTGCACACAATAGTTAGGTTATTGATATAATTTCTCTATATTCTTTTATTTTCGTGTCATGCACACAATGTGTCCAACCCTCGTGGGTTTATAGGACACCAAAATGACAGTTGCAGCAGTCAAATTATTCATTACATTTCATTTCATTACAAAGACTGCACATTATTTAACCTCCTGGAGACTGACTTTATATATTTTCAAGAAACTTGTAAAAGTAGTGGAGTTTTTTTTTGTTTGTTTTCAAAGAACCAAATTAATTTGCAAGGTTGGGTCACTTTCATCACATCCCAACGTTAAAATGTTTAATGAAGATTTAAATTCCTCACTTCATATGTAAGGAGGATAATCAGAGCTAGGAGGCAGTTCACACTGATGAGATCCACCAAAGACGTTTGCTTTGACACTTTATATTTAAAGATGCTAAGTATCTGTCAACAAACTCAAGTCCCAGAGTGAACTTCTACATTTATTTTGGGTTCATGTGGGCTCACTTTGGCACAGATATGAAGAAATGTTCTAAGTTGGTGAAAGCCACTGATGCATGAAGAACAGTCACATATTAAAGTATTAGGGTTGTGGACTAATGCAAATATACGTATACAGACTTTTATGTTGATTTAATGTCTTTTTGTGTATTCACATGCAGCAAGTCCATATTGATCAATGCTACTAAATTAACCCTTTAAACCCTCGACAAACTGGCTGGACTTCTTTCAAATTCATGAGAAGAAGACAATGAAATGAGCAAGAAAGTATTCAAAAGAGTTACAAGAAAATGACCTGAAATTAGGCAAAATAAAAAACGGAGACAGGAAAATGCCTTTAAGAAAGTGTGAAAAATAAAAGTTTTTTTTCTGTAACATAAATTTACATATAATATTCTAAGAATAATACTTTTAGGGGCATTTTTTCCCTCAGCAACAATTTTCAAGTAATTTTCTTGTCACTTTTTACTTTTATTTTCAGACATTTTCTGCCAGGAAGAGTCCATTTTGTCAGGTTACATGGACGCACTACACAAAGAAACTGATGCAATCCAGGTTCGAAAGGATTAAAAATCTCATTTAATCAACCTCAGTGTCTGTATATATATAAAAACACAGTATTCCACATCCCTGACAGTTTAATATGTGTCTCGTCTTCATGCATCAGTGAGTTCATTTCTGTCTGAGTCGATTTTTTCTCCGTTCAAAAAGCAACAGTCTTTCCTTGTGATCAAAGATGACATTCATGATGGTGAGAAAAAAACTTTTCAGTCAAAATCTTTTCACAAACTTAAAAAATTTCTCCATTCCTGTGCTGAAGTGAACCCAAAGATCACATGAACCAAAAGACAATTTAAAGTTCACTCCAGGACTTGAGTTCATCTACAGATATTTGACATCTCCACCCAACAACTGCAAATATAAAGTGTCAGAGCAAACTTTCTTTAGTGGTTGCTCCAGGCTCTCAATGTCCTCCTTACATGTAAAGTGAGGAATTAAAATCTTCATTAAACATTTTTTACATATGTGGCGTGATAAGACGGATCCAATCAACTCATCCAACCTCGTCACATCAGTGCTTTGTCAGGAGACTCGTGCAGCTGCTGCTGATGTTCTGGGATGTTGCAGCCGACGCCGGGACATCAAACAAAGCACATGGTGGGATCAGCCTTCAAAGGCATGAGTGGTTTAGGCAACAGCAGAAAACCATGGCAACCAACACCAGGATGTCAACAAAAGCATGTGGTGGGATTAGGCTGTAAGGGTACAAGTGGTTCGGTTTGGGTAACAAAAGTACGTGTTGGCAGATCAGGGTCATTTCCTCCATCTACACATACGGCGCCCATGTTTTTAAAATGTCGTGACTCTGTTGAACATCACGTCACTTATAAAAGACAAAAAAGTGTTTTCATTGCAGTTTTGCAAAATAATCTGAAATACTACCTCATGCAAGAATAAAAACTTCTTTACGATAAGTGGGATTTTTTTTTTTAAATTTACATTTTTCCATTAGGCAGATTTTCTATCCGCACTTTCAATTTGCGCAATTTGAGGTTTAATGGAAACCCGCCTAGTTTAGATGTTTTTTAACAGGTAACTGTGGGATCAAAGAGACCCGCAAATCAGCTATAATGAATTTCTCACACGAACGGTTTGTGTCTCAGAGGCATATGGCAACAACTTCGTGCTGTGTTTGTGTTTGTTCTTGTCCCTCATCCTTCGAAAATAAAATTGTTGTTTACATTGGCAGATTATTGGCATGTCCGCAGGGCACGAGTGGAGGGTTTAAGAGTTAGAGGATGAGCCGTCTGACAATCAGACAGGGGGCGACGAGAAACCAGAACACATCCGTGGTGAGTATCTTCTTTCTGTACGTCGTTGGATATCTGAATCTGATATCTGATGCGAGGCTTTCTAGGACCCAGATTAAGTTAATATATTGGCAAAGTTTCACAGTCATCCAGATCATTGTAAGGTGTGAAATCATAGACTTGCTTGAGTGATGTTATGAAATTTCTTTCCCTGAACTTCAGAGTTTTTAGGAAGGCAGGTGGAGATCAAGTAGCCAAAGTAATTGGAGGTGAAGAATATCAGCCTGCAACAAGAAAACTTTATGATCTGATGTATTTTTTCATCAGCATTAAACCCTGGGGGACTCCTCGTACTTCATCAGCATTTAGACAAAATTTTTAGACAAAATTTTTAGACAAAATTCCCATTAGACACAGAAAAATAATGGTCCTTTGGGTAAAATGCAAACCAAATTAACATTGATATACAAATGTCAAGCATTTGAATGTTGTTGTTTTAAAGTGATCAACTATGTGTAACAAGTAACTCATTAACACGTTTTATCTCGTTTGTTTAATCTGCAAAAAAACCTGAAATGTAAAAAACCAATATGTTGTGGATTTATGTGCCAGACTATTTTCTAAAGTTTGGCTGTCATCATGAGACTCCAGGAAGTGCCTGGTCAAGAAAAATTACAGCAAATATTCACACTTCAAACTGTCACCTTTTCAGATCAAACTCCATCTCTGACAGTCGGAGACGCCTGAGACATGCGTCTCGCTGTGGTAGCTGCTGTCCTGCTGGTGGTGTTCACCCTGGACTCTGCAACAGCCTTTTGTAAGTACCGTACCATCACCAAAACATGACTGAACTGAAACTGAAAGGAAACTTGCTCCTTAAAGCTCTTTTGTTCCCTAGTACCATTTTTGAGAGCATGTAAAAACCATCCCGATAACCAATGCAGCGGAGGATGGAGCAGCATCGATGATCATCACTGTGCTAAATTCTTCAAGCACTCTAGAAGTTTTCATGATGCACAGGTGATCCAAACACACACACACACACACACACACACACACACACACACACACAAACCGCACTACACTTATAAAGAAATTTGACATACTCGTACTTTAGTAAGTCTATTGTTTTCTTGCAACTTTGTACTTTTCCTCGACATCTCAGAGATGGCTGTTTAACTTTAGTTAATACTGTATTAGTCTGTCTTTTAAAATTTATTTATTTGTTTATTGACTATTTATTTATACAGTTTTTCTTACTGTTATACTAAATCGTTTTATTATTTTTAACATTTTTATCTTTTATTATACATTGTGCTGTTATGCCTTCATTTACATTTTGTCAATTATTAAATGATTAATTATTTCTTTTTAGTTATCAGGCTGCTTGCAAAGCAACGATATGTGATGACTTGTGTTGAGAAGGTGTTGGAGAATCAGAGCATCAGAGAAAATACATCTGTCTTCATCGTGTACAAACGTTATGACAAAGTCATGATAAAGACTCACACCTGCTCACATTTCTGTTGATTTCAGAAACATTGCAAAAGCGAAGGGGCTGATCTGGTTTCAATCCATTCTTACGAGGAGATGATGGGAGTGCTTTGCTTGGTGGAGCGTGTAAGCGGTCACTCATCACATAATTTCTGGATTGGAGTCACGAGAGCGTGGGACCGCAGAAGGCAAAGGGTTAGTAAACTGATCGATGGATCAGTTGGAGGAGAAACTCTGAATCATGATACAGAGAAAAATATGTGCGTCATATCATCACTGATCCCCACCTTTGTGTTTTTTAGACGTATTTTAAAAACAACGATGGATCTAGAGTAAGCTACACCAGATGGCACTCTGGTGAGCCAAACAACTCTAATGGAATAGAGCACTGCGTGGAGACGACCGGTGAGCACGAATACAGGAGGGGAGAGTTTTAGGGAACAGGTGCCTCTGAGTTTGAAAAAAGTGCAAATGCTTCTGAAGAGCATCATGCAAGAAGCAGTCGCACAAACAGATTTATAATTAGGATCTTTAAAGTGTTTACAAATTATCAAAAGTCACAATTTTTTTCATTATTATTATCATTGTTATTATTATTA
>NW_024611346.1:0-1727 GCF_008729295.1 Plectropomus leopardus
AGTGTGTGTGTGTGTGTGTGTGTAAATATATAGTGAGAAAATAGGAAAGGATGACAAGAAAATTGTCTTTTTAAGGAGAGGATAGGACTATTAAGAATTTCTTTTTTTCAAGAAAACTATATTTAAAATTATTCTAATCATAAAATTAGAATTATGTGACATAACAAAAATGTATACAGGTATGTTTTTTAATTTTCACATTTTTGGAGTCATTTTCTTGTTTGTTTTTATCTTTAATTCTCCCTCTTTCAGCTTATTTTCAAGTCATTTTCTTCTTACTTTTTACTAATTTCTTGCATATTTTTGGGACTGTGTCTTGTTAAGTTGCATATATTCTTTTCACAGTGTTTTTGAAAAATCTGATCAATTTGCTCAAGGTTTAAAGGGTTAATTTCAACCAAACCAGAGTTGGTGATTGTTGGAAAAGATGACATAAACGTCATTTTATCATCAGAAAACACTTTTTTAGATCCATGTTGTGATGAGGCGTTTTTTAAAGAGTGAACTTATTAAAGCGAAACGTTCAAACTGACTGTAAATAAACAGTAAACTCGATCATCTGTTTGCACCGACGACACTACAACGTTAACTCGTCACTGATACATAAATTTGATGTTCGATGTTGCAGAAAATGGTGTTAAACGCTCATTTTTGTCTGATACAAACGTATTGACGGTGACACTCGGCGTGTCCTGGCTCACTGCAGCCTCCGGTCTCCGCGGCTGCGTGGACTCGGCGTCTGTCCCTCTGCAGGAGGAAGGACCTCGACCCTGTAGCTCACCCTCTTGGACTGCAGGATGCTGTAGCTGTTATCGAAACACAGCACGTCTGCACGAAACGAAGGACATGATCATTCGTCACCAACAGCCGGCAAACTGTACAAATAATCACTTTGATCAGGTGATCGTGAGCCTGGACGGAGTTTTCTCCAATTTAACAGAGAAAAGAGCGACATCATTGTTTTTGGAGAGAAAGACAGAAAGTTTTATCTCACATCGAATCACCTCCAAAGAGTCGAACTGTACTTTAACTCTTTATTTCACATTCTTCGTGTATTTCTGTTGTATTTCATTTGCATTTATATTTTACTGTGAGGATAAAAAATAGTAAAATAAAATAAAAGTATACAAAAATGACCTGAAAATCTGTAAAATTAAATTAAATTAAATTAAATTAAAAAGAGAAAAAAGAAAAAGTGCTTAAAAATTGTAATAATCTGTAACATAATCTTAAATATGTAATTATAATAAGATAGACAGAAAGAAAGAAATTAACCAAAAATTAGCAAGAAGTTGGTAAAAAAAAAAAAAGAAAATGACCTGAAATTGATTTTTTAAAAAAGTGCTTAAAAAATTACAGTAATTTTGCAACATCATTTTAAATATGTAATTATGATAATTATAAATATAGTTTGCCATTTACTCTTTTTTTCCCTCTTGATATTTTACCCTAACTAAAAAAGGTCTATATCTACTAATTTTTTGTATTTCATACGATCATTGCCTTTGTTCCAAAGTTAGAGACCGAACTCACAGACTCCGGGCTCGGCGCAGGTGAGGCCGCCGTCCTCAGGGACCAGGTGTGCGTTGTAGCGCTCGCTGGGCAGAACCTGCAGCATCTCCGCCACTTTCTGACCTCCGCCCTCTTTAGTCCGTCTGTACACCCCGAACCCGATGTCGGCTCCGTCACTGGCAAACTGCCACCTGGGAGGAAAAAAAGATTTTATT
>NW_024611347.1:0-2400 GCF_008729295.1 Plectropomus leopardus
ATCTAACTACTGGCTCATTCCTGTTGATAAAGGAACGTCTGCTGAGGAGGAGAAGAAGATCGTGGAGAGCTCCATTCAACCTTACGGCATTCTGATACAGGAATTAAACAACAACAAAAGCAACCGCCATGATGCTGTTGACGGTATTGGTTCATTCTACTCTGCAGTTTAAATAATAGAGCAAGAGCAGGTGTCTTATTGTCTGCTGATGTAACACCTTTCACGATCATAATTCAGATTGACTGATTTCATTGGATAATTTAATTTTAGAATAGAAACACCAGCTCAGCCAAGGCTGCAATTGATAAAAAAAAGTAAAAGTCAGGTATGACAATAAAGCCCAAAGGCTTATTTCCACTGTGATCCCTTCGAGGTTCACGTTTCTTGTGTCTGTTATCGTAATGTCTTCACAATTCAAAGTTGTCACTGACATTCAATCCAATGGAGGAACTAGTTAACAAAGCTGTGTCAAAAATCATTGTGATGAAAGAGCAACACTTACACATTAAAGGACTGTTTCAAACATACAATAACAGATTTAATAATGTATTATTTAAAGGGTCTGAAAACTCAGCTTCTTACTGGGATTATAAGGGTCTTACATGAACACACAATTTACTACAAAACTACAATAATTCTGTGATTTTACACAAGATTAGTTTGTCTGAAATAACTAAGACTGATGGGGAAAAAATAAGACAATTAACTGAGTTTGTGATTGTTAATCTCTTTGTAAATAAGAACTAAAGATGTTTTGTCTCCTCATTGTTACTTGGGCGCAGGCTTACGGAAGAGTCTCTCTGTACCTGGAGATTTGTCTGTTTCCAACCATGGACGCAACTTTGATGATGACAGTGATGATGACAGTGATGATGACAG
The DNA here is from genome assembly GCF_008729295.1 of Plectropomus leopardus. NCBI lineage: Eukaryota > Metazoa > Chordata > Actinopteri > Perciformes > Serranidae > Plectropomus > Plectropomus leopardus. The sequence continues at coordinate 880 of NW_024611347.1, forward strand.
TGATGATGACAGCATCCATAACACTGGTTCACCTGAAGGTTTTTTCATTCACTATTTTCAGCAGTTTGGACATTTAAGTAGAGCCAGAGCAAGTGAATCAATGTGTCCACATTCTTTAAATAAATACTAAAGATGATTTGTTTTCTAACGTCTACTAAGGCACAGATGGATGGAGGGGTCGCTCTGTACGTGAACAAAGGCCAGTTTCCTACCATGGAACAAGCTTGGATGAAGCCTCAGGCATCATCAGAAGTCACAACAAAGCAGAAGGACAAAAGTCAGTGGAGAGTTTGATAATGACGGTTTTAACAATGCTGGTTCTCCTGGTGGTTTTCTTCATTTGTTCTATTCTTCATGTCTAACACTGTTGAAATAGAGCCAGAGCAAGTGTCAAATTGTTGCTCAGGGGGCTTTCAAGAGCTCCTGTTTCCTGTGTCTATAACTCGACTCTCTTCATGATGTAAAATTTACATTGATTTTCAATCCATTGTATAACCTGATTAACAAAGCTGTGTCCCAAACTGCTGCATTGGATAATCATCAACAGTAAAACTTTTACTTAACTTACAGAACACACTAGCTTTAGTAAATAAGCAGACTTTATGTTAAAGGTCTGAAGTTTCATTTAATCAATCAATTTCTAACTATGAATGATGGGGGTCCTATATGAACACACTGTTTTCTGTTATTACTGTGTGTCAACATTAATCTGTACAGAGATAATAAGTAAATATGTTTCTACTCTCTTTTCTGTTATAGAGAATCACTGTTTTGCAACCAAGTATTTAGGTGCATTAATAACTACCAGCTATAATGAGAAATATTTGTAGAGTCTTGTGGTTTACAAACATTAAGAAAATCAATCACTGATGATATACTGCACAGTAAATTCTTTTTAAATTAACGTAATTTAATTTCCTTGTTAAACCTGCAAAATGTGTATCAATGATTCATTTGGGATTTTACTATGAATAAAGGTTTGTGAATTCTCTTCCCGTCAGTGTTTTATTGGTGCTGGGGTGTTTCGAACAGTTTAACTGCTGGCTGAAAAAAAAATGTGCCTTATGTGAAACTGTGCTGAGCATATAAGTTATAATACAAATGGCTGATACGGTTTAAAGTAAAGAAAACACAGACCTTCTTTGTACAATGAGGTATAAGTACAAGCACAGATCAAGGAGGCAAATCTTAAAACCTAATAACAGACAAATGATCTAAAGACAGCAGAAAATAAAGTTGATATCGAAATAGTTTTCCTTTCAAGCCTCAATGGAATAGTTTTTCACTGTATTTTCCTTCACAGAAACATGTTTTGGGTTTGTGAAATATGGTTTCCTCTCACTGAATGAGGTTTGAGCTCAGTATTTAGAAAACCAACTTTTGTAGTGCAACTCTCTCCTTGATTTGGTTTCCTGTTCTTCATGACAATGCTATCATTTATATTTTCTTCTTTCAAGTCACTGACAACATTTGCATTTAATCTTTTTCCACAAATATTTGCTTATTTGTTTAGATCTACAG
>NW_024611348.1:0-3885 GCF_008729295.1 Plectropomus leopardus
AATAATAATATTTTTTTCTTCTATGAGGGGTTTTGATTTTCTCAGTAATGCAGTCGCATTTTTCTTTTCAGGATAATGATCATCTTTTCAGATCAGAATTAGGGTAACTTTGCCTGCTTTATGTATTGAAAGTTTATTTTTTGCATTTGTATAATAATCATAAGTTACAATAACAATAATAATAATAGTACCTTTAAAAATCTTCTTTTTAAAAATAATTGTATGACACAAAATATTTACAGAAGCCTGATATCTAAGACTTTATTCTGTATTTAGGGTTATCTGCATATTGTGAGTAATGAGCAAAAATTGATATTCATTCCTGACATTTCCAAGAATGGGCCGCCATTGAACGCTGGGACATCGCAACATTTGACAGGAAGTCTCGCCAATTACATTTAACCGTTTGACCTCCTCATGACAGGACAGCGTCTCAGATCTCAGCCAAAAACTCTCCCTCTAAGGCCAAAGAACAAGGCTCCTAATGTCTCCCACAAGTTTCCCACAAAAACATGTGGGGCTGCATTACATCACCACAGACCACCCAAAAATACAACTCAGCTCCCTGAGCATTCATTTACAACTTTATTTACACGAAGCAGGTTTACTGTGGGTCTTCTTTTTAAGCAAAACAGGCTACGATGTAAACACACCATCAGTTTACTTCCACTAAAAATGCTTGTTTTTGCTACCAAAAGGCTCAGATTATTACTCTGAGCGTCTGGCAACTTCAGCATCCCCCAAAGTCGCCTTTGCCAATTCCACCACACTCAATATAATAACTGTAATTTTAGCATGTATGTTAACAGCATGTTTTTAAATCTAAATGGGTGAATAAAGGATTTACTTTGACCTAATCCAGAGTCGGTGATTGTTTGAATAAGTTCATATCCAGGCAGCTCCACTCATTATCACTAACAATGAATCAATGACAAAACCACAGGAACTGACACCAAACTTTGATGTTTCCTTAAGCTTAAAGGAGCATTTAAGCTCATTTCAGTTTCATGCACTGTTTGGGTTTTTGCAGCCTGCAACTTTTGGTCCGCTCCTCTCGTTCTCATTCATGTTGTTTTCGGCTGCCTACTGAACAGTGCACAGACAAAGTTGGCAACTTGCTGGCTAACGTCATAGACTGTATATAAATATGTAAAATATATATCTTTTTCTACAGTTTACGGTGACCGTAGTACAGCATTTCGCTGCTAAAGACAGATTTTCTTCTCAGGAGCTAAAAGGACATTTGGTTATCAGAAACAAGTGAATGTTGTTCTGTGTCTGCTGGGATGTGAACGTAAAATCATTGACGTAACTGCGACAACACCCATTAGTTTGTGGACTCCAGCTTTGAAGCCTTGAGTTTGGCATTTTGGCTGTTACCATTTTGGGTTTTTGGAGCCAGATGTGACCATATTTAGCTCAAAGTGCGGAGCTGAGAAGCTGAGGACACCATCGTCAGACAGCCTGTCACTAAAGCAGCCCACCCTCAATTATGTGTAACTCTACACCTTAAATATAAATGGGAATTTATTTATTTTTTTTTTTTTTAAATCATCCCTTTACAGTCTTTATTAATGTTGAAATAAGCTTTGGAGACCAAAACTGCCTTTTGTTCCAGGCTGTAAACATGTTTATTTCTGCTGTAACATTGGACATTTTAACATGGACGTCTAAGGAGACTCACTTGAAGCCAGTCTCAAGTGGACATTAGAGGAAATACAGTTTTTGGCACTTGTGCGTTGGCTTCCTTTAGTAAGTGCTAATTTGTTCACCAAATCCACTGTATTAGGTCATATGTCAGTGTGGGGTTAACTGCTGAATTTGCTACTCAGAGTTAACAAAAAATATTTTAACAGGTTTGAATTCATTTAAAATCAAAGCAAACATACGTCCCAATCTAGGATCTCACATGCAGTGCCATTAGTGGACAAAAATGAAATAAAATAAAAACAATGTGCACTTTATGGAAATTTAAAAGGGCCCTTCATGTCTCTGCAATGATGCACTTTATAGGTTTTAATTATTGATGCTTCTAATTTCTTGTTAGGATTATTATTTACTTGGACTTTTATCTACTTTATTTGTTCTGCTATTTATTGTCGATTCACACTGACTTGCACTGTTTTTATCTTTTTTTTTCACGTGGTAGTGCATAATGACAATGACAAATAAATCTTAATTTCAAACTTCATGTGTAACTAAATGAAGAAAATAAAATTTAAAAAGTTCATAAATGGTAATTTGAATTAAACTGCATTATAATTGAATTTCTCTGACCTTGACATTCAAGATCAGAGGCATGTGAACACAAGAATCATTATAGGCAAAATTACTCATGACTCCTCAAGGAAGGTAAAGCATGTTTTTTTTTCTTCCCGTCAGTCCTGGATGTGGATATGTAACGACACGCTCGCTCTTAAAACACTTGACAAGGACAGGATTCCTGCCAGATTTTTCTCCGCAGGCAACACCTCAAGTCCATCAACTTTTTTTTATTTTCCTGTAATAGCTTTCAGTAGGGAAAGTCCGGGACGGCAGAGAGATAAGGCAAACTTCCAACCAGTGGCTTACAAGAAAGAGAAACTTTCTCTGTAAATGCTCCACTGGCAGTGACAGCGCTATGAAGTCAATCTGGCAGCTTACAACTCAAATAAAGGCTCGTTAAAAGTCAACACACGGTTCAGCTTTCACAGAAAAGTGAGTGAGGAAGAGAAAGTTGCTCTTTACTGACACTTGATGCAAATGTGGAAGGCATGTTTTTCCAGAGTAGTGTTGCTCATCTTTCTCACAGGAGTAAATAAACAAAGGAAGTAGAGACAAATTGTGTAGTAATGCAAGTGTTTGTTCTTACTGATTTATTTTCAATGAGTGCAACTTCTTCTCTCATGATAATATTCCAAGAAGTGTTGTGATGGATGTTCAAAACATTACCAGCTTTATTTCTATTGCAGCCACTGCACTAGCCGTCATTATTTCCAACCGAAGGCGACGTAGACGTGTTATGCAACCAAAAATGGACGTGCAAGCTGTGGGAGCGCCCACGTTTGAGGGGTTTCTGGGAGCTGATAGACCACGATTTCACAGAGAAAATGTGGATTCAAAACTTTCAGATAATCGCTCAACTTCTGAAGAGTTATGTGATGCACTAACAGCTCTTGCAGCTCCTGCTGCATCATGAGGGAGCCATATGCACATAGCCATAACATCATGTGACCTAGAAAAGCCCAAAAAGTGTTTCCATTGCAGCTTTAATTAAAAAATAAGTCATTTTAATAACTAAGCCTCCTCCTTGTTGAGTAGACATTTTGGAGACAAGTCGCCAGTAATGTGCAGATTATTCAAAGAAGTTTGTTTTATGCAGGACTCACTGTGGTGTTAAAGAGAGCCAGTATGTCAGCTTCTCAAAAATCATTTGTTTATCATTGACTTTAACCCTGTCCCTCCCACAGTGGGTTTTTTTCTTACCCTTAACATCTTAATATATTCCAGATTGCTCCCATGGGGCACATAAAACAAAATCATGGTCATTTTATTTCTGTTGTTAAGATTTTATCCAATACAAAGTCTAAATTTGAGTCACAGATTAGGATTATGTTTCTGTTTCACTGCCTCTATTGAAGCATAAATGTTGACCAGTGGTCACGTTATGGTTAACCCTTTGAAGCCTGAATCGACATCAGTTTTCACGTGTTACCTTCAGACACCTTTCACAAAAATTTAAAACAAATAAGTTTGATTTGTTTCATCATGGAAAAACGGCAGTGAGCAACTTAGCATGAAATGTCCAGCAAATTGAAAAAAAAAAAGTGGTATGAAAATGACCTGAAAATTATCTTTAAAGAAAAATGTATTATGTCACCTTTATTTATTATAATTAGACATTTA
>NW_024611349.1:0-3140 GCF_008729295.1 Plectropomus leopardus
AAACATTTAATAAGTCTGTTTATTATTGTTCTTCATATTTGTATTTTGATATTACAAGGTTTCTAATATTCTTTAAATTTATATTTTGAAAATTATGGTGAACTTTGGAAATTAAAAAAAGTTTATGTTTTGCTTTTTTTGTGTGTCAGATTGTTTATAACATAATGTAACAGTGATGAACGTTGGCAGGGCCCCCTGTGAATTTTTTCCTAGAGCTCAAACTGACTCTGGAATCACGACTGCTCATTGATGTTGGTTTTCCAACTTGCAAAGTCGGAGGAACCTCAGCAACTCAAAGTCCAATATGTCCGCTCTACGCGTCAACAATCGTAGAAGCTGCAGCAGCTCTTCTATCTTACTAACACGCACTCCTGTCAAACGTTTAACTGTTTGTCTACAATGCTTTACAATTTTGTATGTACATAATACAGCATAATGCCTTGTTATCAACTGGTATTGATAAAAATGGCTTACCTTCTTAGAACTGGTTTAGTCAATGAAAACATCTTAGTACTTGTTGTACTGGAACCAATGCAGGCGTGGACGCGCTCTTTGACCCCATGGGATGTGCATGCAACGGAGCTGCAATGTTGGAGGGTTGCAAAGAATGGCGCTGGAAAAAGAGATGGCGTCTGTCTCTTTGAGCGCGGTGGGGCTGATAAGACGTTTGGGTACTCTCAATTGGATGGATATACACAGGGACGTAGCACCAAAACCTGAGCCCTGTGCAGGAGCAGTCTTTGGGTCTCTGAAAGCACATTTATCTGACACCCATTTTTTTTGTAAACCAATAATCTTTGTTAAAAATTAGGCTATTATTTACTTATTTATTTTACTACAACAACCAGTGTTTTCTTCGTAAGTAGATCTGAGCCAAAATGTATCTGTGTTCATAGACTGGGAGCAACTTAATCTATAGACAGAGATACATAAATAGCAGTGGTGGGTTGGTTGGATTGCTGTATGCCATGTGGCATATGCACGTGTAGCCTACTTTACCTCAGAGGTGGAGCCAAACATTGTAAACAGTCGGAGCTCAGTCTAAACCTCGGGCGTCTGGGGAGAGGCCCTGCCTGGGAGACTTTTTTTCCTATTTACAGCGGTTATAACTTTTTTTCAAGCCATTTGAGATAATAGAAAGCCCAACAATATGTACATCATTTGGATCAAACATGAGAGTTTCAAAGACAAAAAGTCACACACACTTACCACCTCTGCATTGAGTTATTCCAAAAGTGTTGATGTTGTGGTCACAAGCACATTTCTCAAGACATATACAAAATTTGGATTTTGGATTTGGACCTTGGGGGGAATTGATTCCCTGTCCACATAAGAGATAAAGCAAGTGGCACATTGCCCTCTATACTCAAAGACATTTTAGTTCCTGGGGACAATAACGCTCCTGTATAGCCTACATCCTATTTTGTATGTTATTGTTCTCTACCTGTCGTCTTCATTCTGAAACCACAACACAACAAATGTTGATGATTAATTTTCACTCCTGAGTTCTTCCACCTCAAAAGAGGCAAAAATTGTCTGTTGTAACTATTTTTAAGTCACATTATAGAACATTTGCTCCATTGATTGCTCCAGTTTATACTGTAGGCCTACTGCCTAAAACCTGCACTACATCTAAAAGGGAAATATTATTTCACAATATTTATTTGACAGATCTTTGCTTGATAATGTTTTTAAGAAGTGAAATAAAACATAGAAATTTAGCTCCACCTTTACCAGCTAAATCTACATTTGTGTATCATTAACAATAACCCAATAGTATATAATAATATAACTCTGACAGGTGCCATTCTGCTTAAATAATGGAACTTTTAGTATATTTCACTGACAATATTTCAGTTCTTCCACTTAAATTTTAAATACAGAAGTAATTGAGTATTTTTTTCAATGTATAATTATTCATTTCGTTTAAGTAAAATATGTGGATTTTTAGTAAAGTATCTTCACATTTACTAAAGTACTGTTGAAACTTAAGTACAATTCTGAGGTACTTCAACATAATCAACTCAATACTTCACAACCATCATATTTCCAGTGTTGGGGAGTAACTAGTTATATTTAACTAGTGACAGTAATTAAATTTCAAAATAAATGGAATTGTCACAAGTTACTGAGAAAAAAAAAGTAATTATATAACAGTTGCTAATCAAAATGTTGGCAATTACAACATGGTTACATATGCAAGAATATATATTTTCATTAAAATGTTTATATGTTGAATGCAACATTCATTCTGTTTTTTTTTCATTTGTGTGTTTGTTTTTGCCGTGCAGGAATGCCTCCTTTAGCATAGTTTTGGACAATGCAGGTCAGCAAAGCCGCTGAGACAAATTTGAGTGCAACATTTTATGCACCAGTGTTTTCAGATCTTTTCAGATTTATTGCCCTGTTTAAAACATTTGTTAGAAAAGTAATCAAATGTAATAAGTCACATTACTTTGATGAGGTAATTAGAATAGTTATATTACTCATTACATTTTTAACATGATAACTCTGTAACCTATAAGATTTCAAAAGTAGCCTTCCTGACATTGTAGGCCTATATTTCAGGGGAAAATGTAAATTTGTTCCACTTATTTTACAGGTAATTTTACTTTGCAGTAAAACGCTGATTAGTACAACTCACTAAATTTACTTAGTACAAATAGATACTAACCCTAACCCTAACCCATAGAAGCAGCGAGGTATGTTTGTGCATGTCACAGCCTACGGGACAACCTGAACAACAACCTGACATGACGTTTATGCTTCATTTCTCCTGCACATCTCACTTTTGATTTAAATTTTTTTGTTTTGTTTTGTAACATCTCTACACAGTAGACATACCACACACACACACACACACACACACACACACACACACACACACACACACACACACAAAACAAAACGTTCTTGCTTTTTTTTGCATTTTTTATCCAATGGATTGCTGTTGATTTGAATATCATTATTGATTTTTTCTTGTATTTATTTGTATCATCACGTAATTGTATCTGAGGCAATATTGTTTTACAAAAAATCCATGCCAATAAAGCAAATTGAATTGAATTGAACTGAACAGATAGATAGATAGATAGATAGATAGATGCCATGTGGCAGTAGGGTGGGTTCCTGTTACATGT
>NW_024611350.1:0-1545 GCF_008729295.1 Plectropomus leopardus
TTGGTATAATTTTAAAATGAACTGTCATCTGTCTATTTCTGCAAAATCAAATAAAACACACACAAAAAAATATATTTTTAACACTTTCTTGATGTCATTTCCTTGTTTTTTTTTCTTCTTTCCGTGCTTAAGTTTCTTGTTTTTTCTCATTTCTTTTTAATTTTTGGACCGTTTCGTTCCTGTTGCTCGTGGCGCTCTCATGTGTTTGTGCTGAAGTTTCTAAAGGTGAAACTTTGTTGGTGTGTGGTTAATCGTGGCAGCGATGTCATGTGAGAGGTTTTTTACTTTCCAGGGGCTTTTAATCCCATTTCATGTTGTAATCATTCACGTCTTCATCGGGCTGCTTTGTTCTTTGCTCTTCCACAAAGACGAGCTTCCTCATTCTTGTTTTTATGGCGTAATAAAGTTGAGGTCTGCACAAATGAGCCGAGTCCTTCCCCCGACGAGGTTTACTGCTCCGGCCCGGCACTCATTCTGCCACCGCACCAAATTTAGTCGAAACATTTAACAAATGACAATATTTAACAGCTGGTCAGCCTCTCCAAATATTTATTGTTTGCTTTTCGAATTTGGCGTGACGCCTGTACCTCGTGCATAGACTCACGGCGGTGCTCTGCTGCAGAATTACTATGCGGGAAACACTAATTATTATTTCAGATTATTTTTGGCACGCCAGGCCTCAGGGGCAAACACTGGGAAGACAGGAATAATTCACCATAAGCATACTTTACTTTAGATTTAGGAAATTAAATTCTGTGATTTTATAACTGTAACCGACCTGCAGAAATCTTTATACCACCTCGCCTGCTTCCTAAAAAACACGCTCGATTCAAACACTTTGTCTCTGCTAAATGAGATACTTTGACCTCTGCTAGTTTCTGTGTTAGTTTTGATATAATTTCCTTTTTTAAGATTTATGACACATAAATTACTGAGGCGGATCTTAATTCTAGAAATACTTGTGTGCAAGCTGGAAATGACATTTTTTATACTTTATGGGCAAAATAGCACAAATAAAATGAAATATCTTTGATTGCACAATCTCTGCAATCGTAAAATATTTACAGGAAGTGAAGAGAAAAATAAACTGTTGAGGTGCGTTCAAGTAAAAACATCAGTTTAACGTCTACAGATATCAGTCAGTCAGGGTGTTCAGCTTATCACGATTTAACCCTTTGAAACCTGAGCAAATTGGCTTGATTTCTCTCAAAAACATGGAAAGGAGGCAATGAGCAATGGACCCAAAAAACAGCAAGAAACTAGCAAAAAGGGTTAAGAAAATCATGTGAAAGTTGGCAAAAAACAAACACCTAAATACATTAAAAAAAAAAAAAAGCAACAAGGAAATAACCTGGAAAAAAGTGCTTAAATAAGTTAGTTTGTCTAATAATTATGTAACAGAATTTTAAATATGTAATTATGATATGAAATCTATATTAAAAAGTCTTCTTAAAATAATTTTCTAAATATACTAATTTCCTAAATTTAATTTAATTTAATTTAATTTAATTTGAAAGAAGTTTTTAATACTTTTGAAAACAACCG
>NW_024611351.1:0-5628 GCF_008729295.1 Plectropomus leopardus
GTCCGTTTGATGGACTTCAAAATGACATAGTCGCTCTCCGTGGTGCCAAAGCTTGTAAGCCCCACTGTTGCGGGCATGTATATGTTGTAAAATGATGTTATCATTAGCTTTATTATTTGGGTTCAAAGGGCCCGGTCATTTGCCACGCCCCCAGCCCAGCTCTGATTGGTTCCGCTAGTGACTCTGTCTATTGTAGTCCTATGATTCTAGTGCACTACTGAAGAGTAAAACCGGAGGCAACAAGTATTAGCCAATCAAAGCACAGTAGTACTGGCCTATTACCCAATCAAAGCACAGTAATACAGACTACTAGCCAATTGACAAATTGATGAAGTGGATTTGAGCAGTGATAAACAGTACCTCTTATAGACTCCCATTTGTACCACTAAGGACTGGAGAAGAAAGAAGTGTACAGAGATACAGCTCTGATATCCCTGGTGAGAATGCTGTATGCAGTAAGCTAGCAAGCTAACCACCGCAGGGGCCTCTGCAAGCTAACTTTAGCTACTGGACCATTAGCCTGCAAGATAATCGTATGGGTCAACGTAAGACTGCTAGCTTCAAAATTCATATATAAATATATATATATATATATATATATATATATATACAAAAGTAATCATGTATTTTTTAACCAAGCAATCTTCAGCTTAATCATACAGTTAGCTTGTAGGCTAATAGCAAACATCCCAGTGGCTAACTTAGCTTGCAGTTAGCCTATTTGGGATTGGGACAGTGGTAAGTTAGCTAGCTAGCTACAGTATATAGCATACTCACTGCATATTTAAGGGGCTGCAACAGTTTTTCTATTTTAATTAAATTTACTTAAATTTTATTTATAAAGCCCATTATTACAAAACGCAGTTTGCCTCAGAGGGCTTTACAGCATACAACATCCCTCTGCCCTTAGACCCTCACACTGTCTAAGGAAAAACTCCCCCAAAAAAACCCTGTAACAGGGGGAAACCTCAGGAAGAGCGACTCAGGAGGGATCCCTCCTCCAGGACAGACAGACGTGCAATAGATGTCCTGAATAACAATTAAAATACAGTAATGATAAAGAGGACAGAGAAAGAGAGAGAGAAAGAGAGAGGGGAAGAGAAGCACAGCAATAATTGTAACAGTAACATATCATATAACAATATTGATAGACGTAAAATTATTAAATGCACTCTATGTTCACCTCTGACACTGCAAGACCCCCAGTCTTTGTGAAATCTAATTTTGTGGCTAAAAACTCTGACACATTGTCAGAATTCAGTCTTCTAAATACATTTTCAAAGTATTCTCGTGTATAGTACGCATTAATCAGTTATGACGTGGCATGCATTCTTATATATGCATTAAAACGATTACACTTTACTTAACACCTACAATGAAACAATATGATGAAGCATGAATTATTATAAATGCATCAATATGTACCACACTTTACTTAACACATACAATGATAACTTATGATACAGCATGGACTGTTATATCACACTATGAGTCCTTACTACAGTTAATTGTTGATGCGTGACTAATTGAGTATAAATATTTATAATGCATTATCTCAAGAGCATCCATAAGACCCTTGCCACTTATAAGTCATTATAAGTCAAATCTATTATGGTTTATGACTATTGATATAGTGAATCAGTACGCATTATGTGTGTTAATGATTGCATTCATAAAGCATTATAAATGCATTATAATTCACTAAGAATGCCGTCAGAATGCATTATAGATGTGGTCTTCATAGAAAGCGTTACCGTAATATCCAGCGAAATTCTGTTCATTTCTTTCCAAGCAGCACTCAAATGTATTTCTAAATTAGTCGTCACAGGGTTTAAAAAATAAGGGACTGAATAAGTAAGAGATGTGAAAAAAAGTAACCATCGTACTCTGGTCTCCTGGATATGTGAAGGGATGTGTGCATGTGTATGTGTTTGTGTGTGTGACTCTGACCAGCAGGGGAACCCCGTAGTAGTTGAGATTAGGCACTTCCTCTTGAATAACAGGGATCCTCCTAGTGAAGAAGAATAATGCAACCACACCTGAAGAAAAAAACAAACGAACAACACACACACACACACACACACACACACACACACACACACACACACGCACACACAAACACACACACACACACACACAGACTGTATTTCAGTCCTGCACTGGGTTGGGTTACCTGCAGGTAAAAAACAAAACCTGTGTGTGTGTGTGTGTGGGTGTGTGTGCATGTGTATGTGTTTGTGTGTGTGACTCTGACCAGCAGGGGAACCCCGTAGTAGTTGAGATTAGGCACTTCCTCTTGAATAACAGGGATCCTCCTAGTGAAGAAGAATAATGCAACCACACCTGAAGAAAAAAACAAACGAACAACACACACACACACACACACACACACACACACACACAGACTGTATTTCAGTCCTGCACTGGGTTGGGTTACCTGCAGGTAAAAAACAAAACCTGTGTGTGTGTGTGTGTGGGTGTGTGTGTGTGTGTGTGTGTGTGTGTGTGTGAGAAGGCAGTCTACATCAAATGTATGAAGGAAAATCCTAGAAGGATCCTTTTGAGCTTTTATGGTGGTGGATAGAGCATGCTAAAATATTTCTTAACCTGGCAGTGATTGTGCGGAATGTTTTTGCCATCCATCGAGCATTGGGCACAGCCAGCATTGAGACAATTCCTTCACTGGATTTGTAATTCAAGAACAGAGAACCCAGCTTTAACCGAGGACTGTGGACAATGTTCTTTTTCTGCAAACTCTAGCCTAAAGGACATTAGCCTAAATGTCAGCACAGTAAGAACTAGGAGTGCATGAATATGAATGTGACATATCTCCTAATATGAGTGACAGTCACTTTAATGTGACTGACTGTGGCCTGTGTGTGTTCAATCACAGGTGTGGGTCAGGTTGCGGGACTTTTATTAACAGGTGTGGGCAAGTGCAGCTTTGACTTAGATATAATGACAGCGGGTAATGGGTTGATTCTGGTCCTGGACTTCACAGGTTTGGGTTGGAGCAGGTTTTAAAAAATGGACCTCTGCAGGACTCTGCACCGTATTGCTGTTTACATGTCTTCTTCAGTCTCTATACTCATGCATGATATTTTTCAAAAACATACTGTATTCAAACCCTCCCTTGGCAAGTATAATGTGAAACCTTAACATGGCAGTGTAACACTTGTAACACTTGACCTACCAACTCCTCCTGCTATCAGCACTTTGCCAAGAAACAACAAAAAGTCTGTCACACTGTCCAGAACTGCAACCCTGTAGAAACACAAAGAGAAAATTGCAGTTCACTCATGAGCTCAAAACAGAGAACCAGTGTGCTGTGTAGAGGGCACTGGGAATGACGTTTTCCTTGATGAAGTTACCTTCTTCTGGGTTCTCCCGTCAAACAATGTATGGGATTTTGCCAGTGGATTTTGATGTATTACAGAACATAAGCTATGTGGTCAGTGTTTTGTTGAACACCAAATGAACACCACTTATATGGTTTTTAGGCCTAAATGTAATCCCCAGAAGTAAGCTATTGTTAAGCTGTAAATAAACTACACCAGACCTGAAAAGTCTCACACATTCACCATGAGAGTCACACAGCTGAGCATCTTCACGTGGTCACACAATAATCCTTCTATTTCACATGGTGAGAAGCGAGGCTGCTACTAGGCATGGGCACAGGGGGGCAAAGCTCCCCCCAGATGTGCCACTTGCCCCACAGCCATCTTCAGCCAATAATTCTCACTTTAAGCAGATATTGTCCCTAAAAAACTGGCAATATTGTAATTTTGCATTGTCTGTGAATGCAACAGGGGCAAGACCTGACCAATCAGAGAATGTTTACAGGAGTGTCAAAGACTGTTTGCCCATCCAGTCCTGCAACACACCTGGACAAACAGAGAGAAGAGTGAACTGCCATTACTGTTCTCTTTAGACTGGCCCAAACACAGTGAACCAACTAACTGTTAAAAGTCATGTTATATGACGTTATGCTAAACAAGCTGAAACTGGACACACATTCATTTTACTGTCAGTGAAAACTCTGTGTGTAAACGGACTTTGTTTTCAAAGTGGCAGCAGAGACAGAGCAGGACAGACAGGCAGCTGCAGATGATGGAGGTGTAAACAGTGCACACACTACACTGCATCAACTAGGTCCAAAAACAGGCTCTATGAGTGAAAGAAAGGCTATTTAAAATTCCCAAATACTAACATACAGCAGTGAAAGAAGTGATCTTATATTTTATTGAAGTAAAAGAAGCAACAGTGCACTAATTTGTCAGTAAAAGTTCTGCATTCAAAATATAATTTACACATTCTCACATTCATTCACAAAAGCACAAAAGTGTTAGAATTAAAGTATACTTGAAATAGCCTACCAGACATAAATGTAGTTATTAATGGTCCATTTCAGATACTATAGCCTTTATATTAGAATTATTGATGCATTAATGTGTTCATCACTTTAATGAAGCAGCTGGTAAAGGTGGGGCCCATTTTAAATATGAGCCTACTGCTGGGTAGATTAATCTATAATAATGCATTATAATGTATTAGTTGATTTGTATTCTGTATTGATAATCTGAATAACTAAAGCTGTCACATAAATGTAGTGCAGTAAAAAGTACAGTATTTACCTGAAATGAAGAGGAGTAGAAGTAGCCCACAAACTAGCATATAATGTAAATACTCAAGTACATGAACTTTAAAGTTGTATTTAAGTACAGTTATTATGTATATTACTTAGTTACATTCCAAATCCATTAATATAATTACAGCTCTAGTTAATACGTGTTTAATGGAAGTAGTTTTGAAGTACCCCCAGTGTTGACACTCTTTGAGTTTCACATTTCAACTTTCCAGTGATCCAGATGTCTGCGTTGAATATATATAAGGCACCAGACTGCATTAAAAAGCACCAAATAAGAGCTTGTTTATCAAATTTTTGTCCCGAGGAGGATCCACCCGGGACTCCCTTACTGAGGTTACATCTAACCCTTAAATATCCTGCAACACTAAAAAACAATGTTCATTATTTTAAAAGAAAAACATGAAATGCCTGTTTCATAGCAGAAAGGCCCCCTAGATTAACTCCTGTTACCCACCAACATCTCTCACAGCTCCCCTCTATTCAAATCAGTCTAGTCCTGGGGCTGCATGGAGGTGAGTAAGAAAATGAGCAAGTATTGATGGTTAATTTAAAATGAGATATTACTCTAAATTGGGCTACAAACAAATTGGGCTTCCCAGTGATTGAAGGTCCCTTTCCCTGAAGACTCACTCCAAACTTAGGCATGACTTGTCAATTGCAATCATTTACCATCTGCAAGGCTACCTGCTTGATGTGTGTGTGTTAGGGCTTGTTTAGAGTGATGATTCATAAAAGCAGCAGGCATAAGTCACCTGATGTTTGTGTGTGGGTTGTTTTTTTTAATATGTGTATTTTTTTACATTACACAGCAGACAGGTAAAAGAAGTTGACCTTTGGAGGTAAACTGTTTGCAGTTAAATCCTGCTGTCTGTAACTCTTCATCTCTCTGTGGATATTCCTTCCTGCAGTATTAGTTAGCTGCTAACAAATTGCAGCAAATTAGGTGATAAACACTTTTCATTTCCTACAGATCCTTCACA
>NW_024611352.1:0-2050 GCF_008729295.1 Plectropomus leopardus
GTTCCAGTAAAAACACTGGTATAACGTCAGGAAAAATTGCTCATGAGATGGCCTTTTTTAGTTGTTTGCTTTCAATGCTGTATGTGGAAGTAAGCCCACTGCTCTTTATTTGTAAATCTAGATGGTTGTGTAACATTTGCATTGCACCATTTTTCACTTGCTCTTCCTTAGCATGAACAGTAAATATAGACTTGACAGGCAAAACAGAGGTCATAATCATTTAGACAGTCCAGTGATGATTACAAACTGTGTGTCACTTTCTTAGTCTCGGGTGATAAAGAAACTAGTGAAATACAGTATGTGAGTCATGTCAAGCCTCCATTTCGGATTTGGATTACATTGTAGCTTGCAGGGAAAATATGCTCTATCCGACATCCAACAGTGAAATGTCAAAATTAATTGTAATGCGTCAATTACTTATTGGTAATATGTGAGTGGTTGGAACTTATAAACCACTTTTATGTATTTATTTATTTTACTTATTAGTGTTATCATGCAGCCCTCTGAAAAGAGCAAATACAAGGAAAGATAGAAGCCTTCTCTTAATATTGTGCAGACATATTATCATATGTATTTCACTGTAGAGGCCATATTCTTGATAGCAGTATGCTAGGTTTGGTTGGATCTCATATGGAGGAATGGTGGAAGGGCCAGTGAGGATTCTTGTCTCTGAAATATGACAGATTATTATTCAAAGCAAAAGTGTTGTGATACAAATAGTATTTTCAAAATTCAATTTTAATTTAAAAATTGGATTCTTCTTTGTTTAAGATTCACAATAACATAATAAAGATAGCCATAAATTTATTTGTTTTAAAAATTACAATAATGCCAAAATTTTATAGCCACACTAGCAGTGGTTCTTTGAGCTACATGCTAACGTCAGCATGCCAACATGTTGACCGTGAAAAAGCTAACGTGCCGATGATTAGCAAGTAACATATAGGCCTACCACGTTTGTCATCTGAGTTTGCAAAATTGCAAATTACTCTGCCTATGACGAGCTAGTAATTGTTGCCTTCATGGGTTGGATTGGTTAGAGTAAGAATGTCAGGTTATGCTGAACAAGGGCAAAGTAAGGCGGGCCATTCCTCTCTATCCTAGGAAACACAAATTCATTCTCAGTTTGGTGAAACAATGATAACATTTGTTAATTACCACAAAAACAAGGTATTACTAAGGCTAATGGCAAAATCCATTTCCAACACAATACATCTGGATGGGCATAATTGTCCAAGGCAGAACATCCAGTAGTTTTTCTCTTCATAAAGTTTAGAAAATGTCAGCCTGATGGCTGCACCAGAGGAAAAGTCGGGGGATTACCTACATTTCCAAGGTTCATCATCTGAGGACCATGAATGTACAACTTCGCTCAGTCTAGATCAAAGTTGTAGAGTCATTAATGGAGCCATCCCTTGTTCAGTTTAAAAGCAGCTGTGCTTCTGGAATTATTTCTGCCTTTTGAGGAGCTCTGACCGCAGAGCATGTTTGTGCAGGCCAAACTGCACCTTTATCAGCTGGCAGCACATTTTACATCACATGCTTTTACATCACGTTGTCTCTGACAGCGAACAATGTGTCGTCATGTGCATCCTGCTGAGCAACGTGTGTTGAACACAGCATGTGGAGTGGCTGCATGATGCAAAGCTGTGCAGGACACAGTTTGAAGACTGACTTTTTAGTAAAAATATGTTTTCAGAACCCCCCAAAAAAATGTGATGCACAAAAATCTACCCAACATGAAAACGAGAGAGAGACACAAACTTTGTGTTCTGTCTCTGTTTATTCTCAAATCTGGCAGCTGAGTGCCCTGAAAGCCAGGAGACAGACAGGAGAGCAAATAATTACCTTTCCCAGGTAGCCGCATTGATTGTTGGGGGCTGGAAGATGAGTGAAGGGGGCTCTGTGTGTTTATGTGTGTGTGTGACCGAAAACGGCATGTCCTTTTGACCTTGCGGTGCTGCAGACACACACAGAGAGACGGTTTTGTGTCCCCAGACAAGAGGTCTGCTTTCACCTGAACAGGCTTGGCCAATTACACCCCCCCTCA
>NW_024611353.1:0-2306 GCF_008729295.1 Plectropomus leopardus
TTCATACAGCTCCATATATTCACCAGGAAGAAAGACTTCTGGAGACTCCCAAGGGACAACTACCATATGCAAGAAGAGGGACATGTGACTGATGGGGGTTGGTGAGTTAGCAGGAGTAGTGCTGTAGCTGTCCCTCGGTTATTTGCATACTGAGGTACAGTTTGGACATAGTGAGAATATTTGTTAATACCAGGTGTAACTGCAAAGTCTGTGATCAGACCATGTGCTCATAATTGGTGAAAATGGGATCTTAATGTCGAGCAGTCTAACAGCCAATAAGGACAGATAGACACAGAGATCTGCAGTAGTAACGGTCTTACAACATGTGGAGACATATGTCTTACAACATGTATATATGCAATCAAGCAATGCAGTTATCCCTGGGATATGATTATAAACTACTTCTGACGTATTTTATAGGTTGACAATAAACTTTTATTTTCAAATTTCAAATCAGTGCACTGAAACAGTAACTTCATTGGGAATTTGATAATTCTAAATCCCTTGAAGCATCTTTTTTTGCGACTCTAAAAAATAAAAGTTACATATTGTGTATATTGGACGACATTTCAGCCAATACCTATATATTTGTGATGGGCCAATATCGACCGATAGTATCGGCTCTAATCACAGTATTCAAATGTCACTTATGGTAACTACAATCAGAAATCGAGATCTGCATGAAAGTACACAAAATTTCAAATGAGAATGTGGTAGGTTTTTTCTTTAGAGCAAACACAGAGAAATGAAAACGCTCAAAACCTTATTGTGCTAGGAAATCTTATTTTAAACCTCCACGCCAGCATTAGCTGAGAGCGGTGGCATTATGTTTTCGGGTTGTCTGTATGTCCATACAGCGAGCTTATCTTGTGAGTGCAATATCTCAAATACACCATGAGGGAATTTCCAGCCCAATCTCACTCTGAACTTGTCAAATGAGCATGACGCCAAAAGCCACCTTCCACGTCGTACTGCAACATGGCTGGACGGTATCAGATGAGAACGCTCTTGGACAGAACTGGTGGCGTTGTTATTATATACTGGCAGATGACCAGATGGCACCGGGTGCGTCCACATGCAACACTCATGGACGCTGTTACTTGAAAATGCAGATGGACAGAACTGGTCATGTGCAAATGAAACACTGAAGGGCAGCATCAGGTAATAACACTGCCAGCAACCATGTAATATAAGGCGCGCAAATGCACTTATAGGGTGGGAGGGGAGGTGGATGGGTCCCACAAACAACTGACTTCCATCCTGAGTTCACTTCCAGTTTGGATGTGTGTGGGTCTTTTTCTACACCTTACCATGTGTCTCTTTTGCCTAAACCAAGGCATCTGTGACTTTGTTGCCTAATCTTAACCATCATGACAGTCTGCACTGTTGTAAACATAAGGATGGTGCTGCTTCATCCCACCATTTGCATATGCTGACATCACAGTAACGGCAGCCCCGAGTGTAAACAGCTGATGCAAAAGGATGCCTGAAATGTCGTAAGTAGACGCGGATGGTCACTAACAGAGTGGCACCATGTGACAACCTTGGATGACAATGTGTTGCTATTTCTTCAAATTTGTATAAACATCCACTTGGACTCAAGGATGAACTCATTAGATTTTGGTGGTCATAGGTCAAAGGTCAATATCATTTTGACTTTGTCTGTCTCATTCTTGTGAGCACAATATCTCAAGAACACAGTTTTTTTTTTTTTAAATTTGGCACAAACATCCACTTTGACTCAAGAATGAACCTATCAGAATCTGATGGCCAGAAGTTGAAGGTCAAGATCACTGTGACCTCATACAACATGTTTTTGGCCATAACTCAAGAATTCATATGCTCAGATTTCACACAAATGTATAATATGATATAATAGTTAGTTATAATAGTAGCTGACAGTTTATATCCAAGAGGTCAAAGGTCAGCTGGAACATTGTAATGTTCTGCAAAAAAACTTTTCTGACTATTAGTTAACCTCATATCTCAGGAAAAGAAGGGGAGACATTTGATTAGTTGCTAAATTGGTGACATTAATCTTGAAACTGTAATGATTTTGACATCTTCTGTGTGTGAAGAGTCCACATTTCACAGATACGGATGCAAACTGAACCTGCAACCTGACTGTGGTGCAGAGGCATGCAACCATGGGACGGTAATTCTAGTTTTTCAACATTCTGGATTCAAAACTGTACCTTATACATTATTACCAAATGAACAAAGTGAGTGTGGTGGTCCTAGAGGTGAGAGTGAGTCAGGTTCATTTCCTGGCACTGAGTTTGCGTTGTGATTCACTTTGTGTGAAG
>NW_024611354.1:0-3691 GCF_008729295.1 Plectropomus leopardus
TTAAATAATTAGTAGTATTTTGCTCTGTTCATTCTGGAAAAAAAAAACCTAATCACAACCTACAACGATTTGCCGTCCAGCCTGAGAAAGCAGTTCAAGGTCTTTTTCCCCTCAAAAAATACAAATGACAATTTTGGTCCTTCTGTCAATTTTTATGTCTATCGGCATTACTATAGGCTTTTCAGCTTTTTCAACAAGCTTTTTATTCTACAGGCTCTACAAGCCAGTCAGTGCATTTAGTGGGTTGTTTTAGAGTCATTAGGATCTGTTAATGTATTGTGACAAAATATTACAATGTGTTGAGATTTTCAAAAAGTACTCTGAATACTTAAGTATTTTTAAAAGCAAATACTCCAGTACTTTAACTCAACTGATAATTTGATTCAGCAACTTTCACTTGTATTGGAGTAATATTTGACCAGGAGTATCAATACTTTGATTCAAGTATTAAAGTTGTGTAGTTTGTCCACCTTTGGTTAGAATACAGAAAATAAGAATTTACCACTCTTGTTGCAGCCAGACTGTGCAGTGTCCTTGATGAAATTACCAGACATGAAAACAATACACAGCTCCTCAGGTTCACGAATCAACCATCTACCTGCTACAGTGTGTGACAGTGCAGCGTGTTGCCTCTAACCTTTAGCGGCAGGGGTTCATCGTCGTGGGTGAAGGGGTGCTCAAACACTACAGCAGCCAGCAGCTTTCCTCCAGGGTCATTTCTCACGTAGTCTTCAAACTGCTCCTCAGTCTCAAAGCCACGCACTGGAAAAGAGACGTTCACAAACACATGCAAACATCATTACATTAGTTGTGGTGTGGTATTCATCTCACGCACGGCTGTTTTCGTGCCTGTCTTATTGCCAAACACGACCTTGGTGCTCATGTTTCTCACTGACAGCCAGGAAGTTGGTCGAGACGCTGTCAGCATACTGAATTTAATGGCCAGCATTACTGATACAGCAGGTCAAATCACTGAGAAAAAAGTGCACTTAAATCTACTTTCCTTGACACACATGCAGGATCACACAAAAAATGGAAGAGATAAGCATACAAAAGATGTCAAAACCCAAGCAGTCCAATGAAACTGAATAAAAACAGAAAACAGGAAATAAAGAGACTGATTTCAGTTTTCTTTTCACTTTTGATATTTCATTCTTTTCCAGAACTGGATTTCTCATTTGTGTTTTTTATTGCATTTATCAAGCATAGCGCAAGTGCATATTCTGGATCTGGCAAAGGATGTCAGTATTACACACCAGTCCATGAGGTGCATATTTGTCAGTGTCATAAAATAAACACACAGTCAAACAAAGGTGCACTGAGGAAAACAGGTCAAGGACAACCAGCTGCCAAACACGCAAGTTCAGACATGCAGCTGTCACACTGCTCTTCATTTCAGCTGTCTGCCGTAAAAAACGCTGTATGGTTTGTAGTTTAACATAGTAATTCCCATCCAGGGGTTACTGCTGCAGTCACCAGGGGGATAAATGGAAACAGTGTGAGGAGTACCTCAATTAATTAAAAAAAACATATATATCAGGATTTGCTTTACATTATACATATATCTATCTCTGTGTTTAATAAAACATTAGCCGTCCAGTGAATGAAAACTAAGGTATCCCAGTAAGGTATTGCTACACTGACTGCACAGTACACATCTCCTATCAACCCGAGACAGCTTTAAGTAACAAAAGGAGATTAGTGCTTAACCAATACTTGAAATCAACAAGTGAACATTTGAATAATTAGCCAAGTAATGGAAAAATTGTTCAACTTGTTGGCTAGAAATAATGGATAAACAGTTAAAACAATTAGAGGCAAGTAATGGATAAAAGTTGAAATAAGAGGCTACAAGTAAAGGCTAAACAGTTAAAATAATTATTCCAGCTTCAGGTACTGAATAAACGGATAAAATAATCAGCTGAGTAATAGTAAAAGTTTGAATAATTACCTAAAATTAATGGTTAAAAAATGTAAGTTTTTAGGTAGAAGTAATGGTAAAAGGTTAAACATAAGCAAAAAGTAATGGTAAAAATATAAATAATTAGCTAAAAGTAATAGATAAAAAGATTACATAGCTAGGCTAGCCAAAAGTAATAGCTGAACAATTAAAAGTTAAAGCTAAATGAAATTGTTAAAAATTTAAAAGTTTTAATAATTAAAAAGTAAAAAGTAAAATGCTAAAATAATTAGCTAATAGTAATGGTTAAGTTGAAATAAGTGGCTAACAGAAATAAATACACTATTAAAACAGTAAGCTAAATGCAATGGATAAAAAGTTGAAAGAATACTAGTTGACTAACTGATAAGTTAAATCAACTTTTTAACAACAGCAAACATTTATGATTACACAATATAGGAAATCTTATTTAACGAGTCACTTTTTCTCAATACAGCGTGTGATACAAATAACAACTGTGTTTCAACACCTCGTATAATTATAACACAAACACCACATATTTGCTTCCCCTTTCAGCAGTCCCAGTTCAACGATCATTTGAAATATTATGGGTTTTTTTGTATTTTTATAGTTTTTAGCGAAGAACATCGAGGCCACATTTTGGTGGTCTCCTGTGTGGATGATCCAATTCAACCTTGATCATCTCCCTCCACCTATCCCTCCGAACGGAGAGCAGCTAAATTATTCATTAATGGCTGAGCTGGGATCTCACACTTCTGTGTATACGCCAACCTGCAGTTACAGATCTGTCTACATCTACATCTCTGCCTTCAGCCTCACACTGCTGCTATTTTTCTACATTGTTCATCGTGTGTCAGCGTGAAAACAAATATGTAAACAGCCTGTGTGCATGTTTATCTGAGTAGGTGATCACGTAGAGGCGTGTGCGTGAGTGTGTGATTTCAGAAGATTTGGTTGTTGGTGTCCTAAGAAAGGAGACAACCATGAGCTTCCTTTATTTCCTTATCTAAACTCCCGGCTGATACAATGTGACACAAGAGAGTAGGGTGCGGCCTTCTGGTTCCCCTGAGGGTTGTTTCTAGAGAAACCAGTTTGCCCACTCCTGTCCCCGATTACAACTGGTGTCAAAGCTGTGGTATTTGTTTCACTGGTTAAAATGGTGTTACTAACTAATTGGGAGAGCAGTAAACATTAGGCTTTGCTCCAGGTTTTTAAAGCCAGTGATCCCTATATTTTATTTTAAATGCAGAATATAATGTGATAATTCCTCTTAGTTATATCCAGCAAACTTAAGAAAATTGCTTGTTTTAGGATAGGAGTGCTTCTTGGGTATTTATCCAGGTGATTGTTTTTTTTTACCAAGGCCAGTGTCTGTGTGCTAATAGACTTGTATCTCTTACAAGCTAAGAAGGCAATAGCTATAGGATAAAAAGATGGGAACAAACCAAGAATAAAGCAATTTATTTAGGATTTATCAATATGTGTTATTATGGAAAAAATGACATATATTACAAGGGGAAATCTGGCAGTTTTTGAAAATATCTGGAGGAGCTTCATGGACTTAAATAAAATCAAAGACGGGAGTGGGGTTGGGGTAACCATAAAAAAGAATATAGTGTTGTAGCCCATGTAATCTTCAAGACTTCTGTATATCATTGTAACTACTGTAACATTTGTTTTTCACCTCTGTTTAAATTATATTTGTTGTTTTTGTTGCTGCGTTGTTTTGTTTTACCTTTTCATTTTATGGTAAAACTATATTTGCTGCTA
>NW_024611355.1:0-1255 GCF_008729295.1 Plectropomus leopardus
GATGACGATTTCATTTTTTCCCATCCTCGGAGGAGGAGTTAAGGATTAACAGAAAAAAATCCAACCCATGGTCTCCAGCGACATCTTGTGGTGAAGACTTGGTAAATTTGACTCCTGCTTGGTCAAATAATTTGCAGCAAAGTTCTCCACAAATGATTTACCCGGGGTTACAAATCCAGTCCAACTTTGCATGGTTATTGACCTCAAATCTTAAACAAATAGCTAATCATTCATGCACGTTTTAATACCAACGTTTTCAGCAAATCGTTGCTCAAATCCAAAAGGAGTAATTTAGTAAACAATGTGTATAATGCAGAGGTTACCCAGAAGGTGCTTCTAACTAAAAGACAACGCAGAAGCCTGTTACAAACATGACTTCAGCACCACGGAGAGCGCCATTACAAAAAAAGCTGAATCTTGAAACGCTGTTTTCAGTTCAGTGTTACATTTGTCTTTGAAATTAGAATGACATTAACACCATCGACTGTTATGTTCAACACAGTGGCGAGACCGTCAGCACCATGGTCAGAACTGTTAAAGACAAAATTTTTCCTTCTTTCAACCTCCATAAAAGAGAATTTTTCAAAGAACATTTTCAAACAGTTCCCTCTTAAACTCACCACAATGTCCTCTAAGATGCACAAGTATGACTTTGCAATATGAATAGTTATGGTATTAAGATGTTACGAAAAATTAGAGACTTTTTTGTCTGTTGTGTTCTAATGAAGAAAGATTACCGAAAAAAACAAAATCTGAAAGGACTAGGAGTTATGTTGCAAGTTGGAAGTGTACTTGATCTGCATGAAATACTGTAATATTGACTTCATATTTATACACACTTGCATATAAAATGGTATATTACAGCACAGTGGTACTCGTAAGAAGAACAATAGTATGACTGCATTTCAGTGAAAATTGTTTAAATCCCCAAACAATTATGGAAGCATTAATGGCAAAGTATCGCCTACCTTTTCTTTGTTGGGTAACGTTTGAGTTCTGGTAAAAGTGTCTCCTCCATTAATACTGATCAGCTCAGCATCTACAGGCGGAAACGGTGCAGGGAAAACCACTACGTCACTCTTGAGTGTGTCTGAGCTGAAACACACGTCATACTGCTGAGTAGATTTGGAGTAAGACCAGCTCCCGTCAGGGTGGGTGGTGATCATTGGGGCGCTGTACCTGCTGAAAGTGCCGTCTGTCCTGTGGCATCTGACAGCTATTAAAGTGATGAGGCTGAGCAGAAAGATCACTGACA
>NW_024611356.1:0-3951 GCF_008729295.1 Plectropomus leopardus
AAAACCATAAAATCAGCTGGTGTTAATGCAGTTTTGTTATTTGCCAACTGAAAAGAAGACATAGAAGATATTTAGCTGTTTTAAGTTGTTCAGGTATTTTTTTCTCTGTGGGTGCAACATATTTTGCCACAAAAATGACTTTTAAAAATTTAAACAGCTAAATGTAGACATAATCTAAAGTGGTCTTCTCCAAAAGGCATCTAGAATAGCTGTTGCCTCTGTTTTCTAGGTTTGCAACCCGGTCTAACTCCAATTTTTCAAATTTCCTCCACTTGGTCAGTGGCCCGTTGGTGTGAGGCAACTCCACACCTTTTATTAATGGTATGAAACAGTATTAGTATTAGTATATAAGTATTTGTTCAAATGTAAATGACATTCTGTATAATGTGAACACAGCAGAGAGCAGAGCAGAGCTGTTTTCAGACTTCCAGAGGGATGCTGTGCACATGTAAGAAGCACGTAACTCAGTAGATTTTGGGGGTTTTCTTAGATTTTTTTGTCTTTTACCTTTATTGGAAAGGAAAGGTCAAACATGAAAGGGGGAGAGAAAGAGGATGATGAATGGTGCGTGTAATCTAACAGACAAATCAAGGTAAAAAAAAAAAAGTATTTTTACTTCACCCGATTAGCTAAACCTCTGCATCAGACGTGGATGTCTCACAGTGTGATCTAGGATAAGATTTTCATGATCGTCGACATTTGTTTGGGACAGTCTTTAAGGTGATATGTCAACATTTATTTATTATTTTTGGAGAATGAAACATTTGTTTGTTTTGCCTAAATGCAGCTAATTCTGCCCCTCCTTCATGGGTCTTGTGTAGCTCTGTATTCAGTTTTGAATTTTCAGAAAGCACAGAGTAACTCAAGCAAAATAGAAACATGGGACAGATGGTCAAAAAACCTTAAATTCATCTGTCAATAGAAAGCATGTCATGTCAGGATTTCTACACTTCTTTAGAGGAACTTAAATGGAAACAGAACCCATGCACTTTTTCCATGAGTACATATCATACACCAGCTGTGCGGCGTCGGACTGAAAAGAGTCATTCTTAAATCCACAGGAGCAGAAATGAATCCCCTGCTGTATTAGGAATTAGATGGCAATAAATCAATAAACAAGCCGTGTGTGGTCAGAGATGTTTAACCAGACCGCTTGATTTCTCTGCAGGAGCTGACTATTCCAGTCACCCACACACAGACCACTTCACATACAGAGTGAAGTGAAAGGCAGACAGAGTTGGCTGAGCAGGAGAGAATACATCAATTATGTTCCATTAGTCCAACCACCAGCTGATCTCTGTTAAAGCACCTCCTGGCAGGGATTCTCTGCGGCTGCAGCCCTGTGTTCGGACTACTTTGTAAATCAGTGTAGTGTGAGACACTGTGGTTTGCACAGCTGCTCTCTCCTTTGGAAATAATGAACTTGCTGTGTGCAATGTTCAATTTATGCTTTTGGTGTGAAAGCCCATAACAATGCATCACGGGCGTTCAGATTGAAAACATTGGTGCTTCGGCTGATGTGAACAATGTTTAACCATTCCCAACCCATCAGCACATCCCTGTGTGTGTAAAAAGTAGAGTGTACAGGTGCTGTGAACCAGTCTATGTAGGCGAACGTTACTATCTGAATAATGTGTTCTTTAAAGAAAAGAAAGATTTATTTATTTATCTTGATATTTGACATTAAGGCAGAAAGGCATAAAAAGCTAAAGCCATTTAGGGCGCAGTACAAAAAAACAGAAGAAAGAAAGAGAAGACTTTTTTGAACATTTTCTTTGTATTTTTTAAATTGTTATTATTATTGTTGGTTTTTAGCTAAGTTCTTTGTCGATGTTGATTTCTCATAAGCAATTTTTTTTGTTCATATTACCATAAATGTAAAATATAATTACTAAAAGGCAAGGGCAAATATTGCTAGTTCCAGCACAGCTTAAAAATGATGACTGTGTCAGTCTGAAGCTAGCAATAATGATTGTGCTGCGTTGTGTGCTGCTTTGAACCACGTATCAGACAGGGCCCTGCATGTGTCAGTGCACTACGTGGAACACACTTGCCTTTTAACATTACACATACATACGTGAATTGTTGAATTCTACACGTCAACATTTAAAAAACAACTTTTATTCTTTTAGAAAAGCTCAGTTTTATATGGAGTACAGTGTATTGGAGCAATAACATCAGTCTTAATGATTCACAAAAGGAATTAATGACATAAATGACTTTGCTGTGCTTTTATTGTTTGAAAATCACAACAGTCAATATAAAGTGCAATTTTTTACCCATGACGGGTCAGAACATATATTAGCAGACAACCACAGAATTCTCTCTCTCACACACACACACACACACACACACACACACACACACACACACATAAATATGAAAACAAATAAAAAGTTATAAACTATAAAAAGTGTCTCTCCTCTTCTTGCCAGTGTTCATTGAACTCATTAGTGGTTCTTGCTACTGATGTCCAACATGGCGTGCAGCTCCCCGGGCTCATATCCCAGTAGGCCTTGCAGGTTGCAGACAAAGCGGTAAACGTAGCGCTTGCCAGCCGTCTTGCGGATGATGTTCTTGTCGTAGTAGTATCGTAGGCCGCGGCTTAGCTTCTCATAGTTCATCTTGGGTTTGTTCTTCCTCTGACCCCACAGCAGGGCCACCTGGACACACAGCTACAGCTTTACTCCACAGCTCAACAGCAAGGACACAGCTCTAAAATAATGATGATGAGGATTGCATATATCCATGCATCTCATTGAAGAGTGAGACTGTACATTGTTCCTGATACATGTTATCACATGTTGCCGCCATACAGGGGACTTCTGCATCTACATATCCTATTATATATATTATATGTATGTACGTACATTTTCTACTCTGTCTGCTGTTGACGTTGCGGGATGGCGTTACCATGATGTCAACAAATGCACATGGTGGGATTAACGTGGTCAATCAAAAACATCCTCCATACAAGGGCACATAGTAAGGTTGTGTAGAAAAAACATCACATTCAGACAGGAAGCAAACACCAGACTCCTGTATGTAAGTCCAGGGTTGTTATCTAGAGGGACCCTTGTGCTCCATATATTATGTCATTAAGGGCAGCGTCTCAACCTGACACCATTTAACAGCATATTGTGCAGATGCAACAGATTCCATCCAGCCATCTCCTCAACTGACGCAGACCAAACACGAATCATGAGGACGCGGCAGGTACCATTTGGCAATCCACCGGCATATAAAAATACCATGAACGCTTCTGTCCTGTCGCGTTCTCAGGATCTCATGCCAAAAGCACTGCAAAAGTGATGGTGTTTGTCAGTTTAAGAGTAAGAATGGGCTGAATATTGGTCTTCTCATCTGACTGTGGTAACATTAGAAAACATGTACTTCCCTAAATGTTAGAATGTTTGACATCTCAACCTCGAAGCATTATGTACCTCATCAGGGTCCGTCAGCTTGAACTCCCACCCATCTCCTGTCCAGCTGATACAGGACTGACAGCTGCGGTCTGTGAGGAGCTCCAGCAGAAACTGCCACAGCTGAATGGGACCACTTCCTGTTCAAACACAGTGGAAAGAATACATTAGAGTGTGATGGCATATTAGGGCCACTGAAGATAAAACTTAAAATAAAATTATATAAATGAAGGCCAATATTCAAAGAAAAAAACTTGATGTAACACAATAATCTCATCCAGATCAAGATGTTATTTTCTTTTGAATTGATCCAATTTCATGGCAATGTCTTTTCAAAGTCCAGATGCTGATGATAATCTGGTGATTCTGGGCTAAAATCAGTAGTATTTCCTTATTGCTAAATCCAGTTGCAAAGTATAAATTAAGAAATTCATCCCCTGCATGAATAATACACAGGTGCAGGTGGCAGCGTCTGTGCAGTGAGGTTGAAGTGAAGTGATGTGGTTCCTTTGAACCCCCCCCAAACACA
>NW_024611357.1:0-1607 GCF_008729295.1 Plectropomus leopardus
CCCTTGTGCTCCTTATAAAAGGTGTCTTTTAGTGTTTGGATCTTACAACAAAAGCACTGTCAAAGTGACGGTATTTGATGACTTTGGAATGGAAACAGTCTGTCCTTATCCATCAAGTGTCTAAGCGCCGTCTTTTTTTGGAAAGATATGGATGAACTTTGCTGTGCCACTTCCTGGTGTGAACATGTCTTTATACGGAAAATGTTGCTCTTTTTGTTCTGGCTCTGGGGCTGTTGCTCAGACTACAGGCTGCACTTTAACATTTTTTATATTTTCCACCACCCATGCCACCACCAGGGACAAAAAGAGCATAGAAGTGGATCAAGAGACTCACCCACCCCACTCTCTCTATCAAGCTGTCAACAGTAAAACTATGCAGTTCTGATCAAATATAAACCAAGATTCTGTTGCTGCATTGCCTATTACTCACCTAAAATGTTTTCAGAAACCTGTTTTGGCTTACTGTTCAACTGTAATAAGAGATTGTTTTTTTATAAGCTGGCCGCTATTGTGTTTTAACAGATTAGTTTGCATTAAATCACCTACCACTGGGAGCCTTTATTGGCCCTGTGAGGAGCAGTGTATTTTGGGAGTTGTAGTTTTTCTATCTCTTAAGCAAACGCAAATGCCACAGTCCTTTTTCTCTGTTTTTTCTGGTTGTGTAGCACCAATTTCAAAAGTATTTCTGTCTAATGAATAGACTGCCTAGATGTACAAAAAGATCATCTTTCCAGCAGTGAAATACTTCTCTACTTTTCTGATTTTTTCTTCCATATAGGCATCAAAACACACCAGCAGAGAGACTTCAATTCAGTGGTAAAAGGTCTGATAAAATGTTATTCCATCAAGGCCTGGACTTTAAAAAGCTTTGAAGGAGTTGAGTGTCAAGGGAACTCCTCCCTCATCAGTCCTTCACGTAAAAGGTTTTCCTACAAATGTTAATTGCTGGAGGATCGTTACAAAGAAAGGTTCTGTTTTAGGTTTTATAAGAGAGATCTTGAATGCCTATTGTATGTTGCAAGGTTAAAAATAATTTAATACAACAATCTCCTTTTTCCTGCCATTCTACTAGAAAGTTTGGCTTTTCTTTCAACTTGCTTGGCAGATTTTTTTCTAAATGAGATGCCAAGTGTAAATGTGCTTCGTGATAAACAAATGATGGAAAGTTGTCAGACATGTTTCCTGGTCTTCACCTCTACAAAATGCTGTGTTTTCAGGCTATGTGTCATGTCTGTTTTGACCAGCTTTGATTTGTGTGTCGTAGATTGGCTGCATTAGGTCCATCTTCTTCTAGCATGCCATGTGGAGGGTTCAGGATGGCCATTACCTGAGCTGCAGGTCAAACGACAGCTCATCAAGTGGCTTGACAGGCCAGGAAGTGCTCAGACAAGTAAGGGCATACCTCAACCTACACACACCACATCCACTCACATACATACTGATCACTGTGTGTTAACATCGGATATCATTTAGATTTGAGAAATTGTCTGTCCAAGTCGACAGAATGGTAAAAAGGTTTTATCACATTCATATTTCATATTTCTAGGCTTCTTGACTTTGCTTGAAGCAACTGTAACTTACATTTTAAGTGTTGTGGTTAATATATA
>NW_024611358.1:0-1189 GCF_008729295.1 Plectropomus leopardus
TCGCCAAGGTTAAATTTCTCCAAAACGGCAAACAAATATGACCACTCAACCCTATCAAACGCTTTTTCTGCGTCAAGCGAAAGTAGGTATAAATTGGTATAAATATTGATGATGAATTATTGTGGGACGGATGGTTGAGTACGGTGTGGGGAGGCTTCGGTAGGGTATCCGCCGTGGCTCCCGGGCATGACAGACCCCTAGGACCCTACGGAGAGAAGGAGGAAAAAAGGAAGGAAGGTAACGGGGGGTGCAGAATACAAGAACAAAAGAGGAGGAGGAGCGGGTTTGGAAGATATTTTAAGTGGCGCAGTTCAGGTGTGGTTCTGCTCCTGAAATTCAGCTGGATAGCTTCACTTATGAAAGTATGTTGGTGCTCCAGCTGCTGCTGGAGGTCCCTCATGCTGGTCCCTCCGGGACACCTGGCCCCTTACGGCACACCAGGGCCTCTATGCTCCTGCTGTGGACCTCCAGGCTGTCCTCATACACCCTCTGGTGGGGGATTGCAGAGTCCAGGATTGCATACTGTAAGTAAAAACAACCAATGTACATATTACCACAGTGTCATTTTGTATTCATTTAGAAAAGAAATAGAGTTTGGTTTTTCTGATGAGCTAACAATAAATACGTCACATGATGGTATTTATTTCTTTTGTGAATTGATACTCATCCTCTCTGTCAGGTCTATGTGCATAACATTTCTTAATGATATTGTATATTTGTTGAGGAAACCTTGGTCACATGATTTCGTGCAGTCTGTCTTCTAATTTAACAATGTTTTCAAATCTTTAAAAAATAAATAAATAAAATAAAAATAACCTTAATAGCT
The DNA here is from genome assembly GCF_008729295.1 of Plectropomus leopardus. Taxonomy (NCBI): domain Eukaryota; kingdom Metazoa; phylum Chordata; class Actinopteri; order Perciformes; family Serranidae; genus Plectropomus; species Plectropomus leopardus. The sequence continues at coordinate 827 of NW_024611358.1, forward strand.
TTTAAACTTGTAGTTACTTAAAAAAACACAGACAGGAATCTTCATAATATCATTACACAGCTGTTTTTAAAGTGTGTAATCAGCTGATATATGACTGTTTGTTCTTTCTTCAATAGAGGATTTTTGCCTTTTCACTTGTCAGTCTGGTAGTGCTGCATCTGTTCTTCGTGAAAAAATAACCATTCATACAAAATAAAAATTTGTACACGCTAAAACCATCAAAGAGCATTCAAACTTATCGAGTCGCCCTTTCACAAATCTGAAAGTTATACCCTTCTTTATACAGACTGAAACTTTTTTGTGGTCTTTGTCAGCTGAGGTGAAAGTGAGTCGTGTTGACCTCTGAAAGTCACCATAGAAGAC
>NW_024611359.1:0-3153 GCF_008729295.1 Plectropomus leopardus
GGACATTTCTAAGATATTAGTAAGTGTTTAGGATTTAGGACGTTTCTAGATTTTGGGATGCTTCTAAAATTTCAGGACATTTCTAAGATTTTAGTAAATTTGTAGGACTTAGTACATTCCTAAGATTTTAGGACGTTTCTAGGATTTCATGACATTTGTGATTTTAGGATGTTTCTAGGAATTTTGCACGTTCCTAGGCTTTCAGGACATTTCTAAGATTTAAGTACATTTTTAGTATTTTAGTACATCTCTCAGACTTGAGGACATATCTAGGATTTTATGGCATTTATCAGATTTTAGGGCATTTCCAAGGATTTTGATGTTTCTAGGATTTTCATAGTTTCTAAGATTTTGGGATGTCTCTAGGACGTTTCTAGGATTTTAGGAAGTTACAGAATTTCAAGGTGATTTCAAGATTTTAGGACATTCTGGGATTTTTGGACGTGTCTGCATTTTAGGACATGGGGGCTCAGCTAGGACTATTTTTATTATGAATTAAAAAATGTTTGGGGGCCACCCGGCATTCTATCATGAGCCAAATCTGGTCCCTGGGCCATACTGAGTGTTGCTGCACTAGAAGAATAAAAGGCTGCCTAAAAGCTACAGGGTTCAGCTTCAGAGGGGACAAAAATAACTGTGAGTTCAAGTAGACCTCTGCAGATAATTCTGATAAAAAAAAACAAACTCCTGAACGTCTGGATCTTCAGTTTCAGAGACAAAAGTTGAGCACACATTGAGCTAGTAGCCCATTGTGACGTGCCAAACAGCACTGGAAAAACACTGATTTGTAACATCAAACTGCTTTATTCAGTCTAATTTCTGCTTTAAATCACTGGGTCTGCTTGTTTGGAGACGAAGCGACCTCTGCGGATAATTCAGCTCATGATAGAGACCTCCTGAACAATGAACTCAAGAAGTTTCAGCTGGTTGTAATTTGCAATCCTCACCACTAGATGCTACTAAATTCTCTTAAATCTTACACACTGTTCATTTAATGAACACCTCCTGGAAACAAAGAGATTTTCACAAGTTTCCAACTTTTTATATTATTAATGACAAAAAAAAAAAAATTTACACATCAGTCGATAACAAACACACGTGCTGCAGCCCTACAACATTCACCACCCTCTGACACTAATGGAAAAAGGACACCGGCTGGACATTTGGGGGAAAATTCAATAAGCTTATTCAGGCATCCCCAGGACATTACAGATGCCCAATTTGCAAAATCAATACAAAACTCGCTGCACGCTCTCATATGGTCAATACGGTGCACACACTGCCCCAATATTAAGGTCATGAACAGGAAAGAAATGTGTGTCATCTACAAGTGTCAGCAGCTAAAAGTTTGGTACATTATTATTATTTACAATTTGTGACAGGAGACGAAAACAGAGGATTTGGAGTTGAAAACTGTCAGTTTCCTGTATGGCTCTAAAGTTGGCTGCAACAACCATGAAGGAAATGTGCACTCAAACTCCATGTTGAAAAAAACAGCTGAGCACACAGTCCTTCAAGGAACCCCCCGCTCCAACTTTTAACCCCCCTCGGCCTTTCACTCCGGAGGGAATTTGACTCCTTCTCCTCTTCGAATGTCTCTTGCCCAAGTCGCTCACACCACCTCATGGATTCAAAATGAACACATAAATGCAGGAAAAAATGTCCAAATGCATGGTTCCCAAACTTTACCCGTACATTGTATCCCTTTACATTTATATATTTTCAACCTGGATAGTATTTTCTCATGATTTTGTGCCCAAGTGAGTAAAACAGGTTGCAATGTAACCGCTGTGGACTTGTCACACCATGAATTTATGACCACTGAAAGTGCTTGTTTTTGCCACTGACAGGCTCAGATTATGATTATTAGTATATGAAAACATTATGGAGAGGATCCCAACAGAAATATCCCTTTAATTTAAGAGTAAGATCCATATTGTTTAATCAGAAACAGCCTCGAAATTTGCACATTCACGTTACATCCACTGATGGCATTTGTTTTTTGCCACTGACAGGCTCCGATTGTTGTCTTAGTCTGACATTACTGAAAATTAAATTTAGATATTTTAATAGCACATTTATCCCACTCAGTGCATCAATTATGAGACAGCCGTGTCAAAGGCGCCTGGATATACAAACATATAACAGAATAAACAGACATCTAGCTAATCAAAGATGACTTTCACAAAGTCGCAGGTGGTTTTCATCGGCTTTAGTGCTTTTAAATCCTCAGAGGGCAGCAGCTGCATGGGGGGTTTGATTTTGTCACAGATTTTTTTTTCACAAGAAAATAAGGCCATATTTCTTTGGTCGTCCCTCCAGCTGTGTGGAAACATATTCCTCAGTGCTCTGTCTACCTCGCTTCTGCTCTGACCCTCTGTCGTCTAATCTTCTCTTCACTGTGCCCTTCCTGGTCACCGTGTCCGGCGCAGGTTAGAGATTCGGCTGCTGGTGTCAGAGGTTTGCTGCCGGTGTCTCTGTGCCCGCTTTGCTTCGACCTTTCCCTGCTATCGGCCTGTCTCTCTCCTCCCACAGCGTGACCCCGTCACAGGCACAGATCTGTTTGGGGTTTTGGAAAAGACCCGCTGATCGGGCGATGATCCCACAGGCCAGTCTGTAGAGGAGAGGGGAAAAAAAACATGGTTGAAACAATGAAGAAAGTCAGCTTCAAAGTGCCAGTCTTGTCACTTGACAGCTGCTTTTGGGAGCGCTCATGTGATAATTAAGCAAAACATTTAACTGTAAGTTTAGTTTTTTCAACCTGGACCCCATTTTCCCATGTTTTTGTGCCTAAGTGACTTATGGAGACGACTATTTTGGAAATTGTTCCAGTGCTGAGAAAGCTGCATCTAGCAGCTGTGAAAAAAGTTGCAATGTGAACACTCAGTGCATGTTGAATAAAATTAACATTAGAGTTTATAGAGCATTTTTTTTCTACTTAATTGAGCGTTTATTTCAACCAAACCAGATTACAGGACTTTTGGAACATTGGAAAGATGAACCAAGATGTTTTTTTTGTGAGTTTCACCTATTTTACGATTATAAAATTTCTCTCTTCTCGCCGTTCCTGGTTAAATAAAAAGGATCTTACTCTTTAACAAAACGTTCTATCTCTGTAGGGATCCTTTCCATTATGAGTTCAGACACAAAACC
>NW_024611360.1:0-2235 GCF_008729295.1 Plectropomus leopardus
ATGCATGGACACTAACGGCCCACAATCCTCTGCTGTTTCATCACAGACTACCATTGGCAGTTTCAAATGAAGCTGTGATTCTGTATAGGTCATCTGGTATAATGTGGAGAACTACTCTTTCGGATCACTTTTTTTCCCTGTTGATGCTCTGAAGCTCATTCTGATCATAAGAGAACATCTCATAAGTGTTATAGAAGAGAGCTGCCACTGGCATAAAGTACAGAGCCAATTACATGTCGCTGAATGTAAAGAAAAGCAAAGCTTGTTCCCAGAATTCATACTTTTCTCTGGCTGCTTTTCCCCTCTTTCTTTTCTTTCCTTTCTGTCTTTTCTTCTTTCTTTTTTTTTCCTTTTCTTGTCTTTGTAATGTGATGTTTGCTACAGTCTTATACCTAATCGACAGTATAGGTTATTGCCACTGACTTCCACAGTGGTCTATATTACAGTCCCATTGGTCATGATTTAAAACATTAACATCATGAAACAGATGGAGTTCTGCTAAAAAGCTAGGCAACCTATTCAGGTTTAGGTAACAAAACTGTGTGGTAAGGTTTAGAAAAAAACACTGGTCTATATTAATTACTGTGGCAACTAGAGGGTATCACCTTACAATAAACATTAGTATTATTGTCATAGCATTAGCTGCTTGCAGAGTTGACCTGTGTGTGTGTGTGTGTGTGGTTTTTTTTTTTGGTGAGAGCAGTTTGTGCCACCCAAAAACTTTAAGGAAGTAATTAAACTATTTGGGAAAAAGCTTTTTTGCATTGTTGCCAAAAGTCTCTCAGAATTAAGTCATCCAGCAAAGAAATATGGTACATTTCATTTGCACTGAGAAATTGGAATTTTGAAATTCCCAGTTAGAAATTTCAACTGGAAGTCTAATGTCCGACTCAGAAAGTCAGAGGAACCTCACGAAAGCCAACATTTAAGTCAAAGATGGTTTCTTGGCGCGTCAGCAGGGGTGAAAACTGTAGTAATATACTGTTTATTAACATTTCTGTCTTATTAGCTTTTCATTAAAACAGTCTTACACACAGTACTGTCCAACTTCTATATGAGTACATGTTGCTACTGTGTTTGTATGTTTAAAATACTATCTGATGCATTGGTGTGAGATGGATTTGCTAACAATGGCTAACCTGGCTTAGAACTGTTATTACAACATCTTGTTTTTTTGACTTTTTGAAAGTACTGCCTAGCCAACATTTTTTATGTCGGGCCCATGTTGATAGTAAAAAGCCTGAAAAATGGGCCCTATATGGGACTGTCAATGAATTTCATATGGTCCCATGCTAATTGCCCTCATGGCTGGATTTATTGTAGTGGGCCCCAGATTAGATGCCCATTTTGGGCCCAATCCCACTTGGTACTCAGGTAGCCATAGCATAACCCATGTGGGGCCCATGTACCAAAGTTGGCTGGGTGGAGCACAGTCAACTCAAGTATGACATTATTCCAGGCTCCAACCAAAAAGACATGACTTGTTTTTACTTTTCAGTTTTAGTAGGATTTAAACATAACATATGAGTGAGCTTTAGAGCAGTGGTAGATATTGTTACCTTTGGACAGAAACAGGCTTGATTCCCGTTTCCCCCCTTTTCCCGTTCTTATACTAAACTAAGCTAAGTGAGTCTTTTTATCTAACTCTTAGAGAGTGAGCAACAAAAGCATATCTTTCAAAATGGGAAACCCAAAACTAGTAACCTTCTAACCTGTAGGTTTTTCAGTGTTACAGGTGGGCATCTAAAACCAATGGAAATCCTGACACATTGTGAGATTATCATAGGGATTTGGACTAACTCATTTATAGATTGATTTATTCTCAATTTAAAGGGTCGTTTTAGGACTATTTCTTTTGTTGAAAGTAGTTCCAGTCAAAACTATGTACAGTGTACTCTGAATTATCCAGAGTAACAGGGACACTGCACATAGACATGTACAAAGGAGGAATCTCAAATATCCCAACTAGTTGCATGGTTAGATATCACAAGGGGTTGGTAGGTGTGTTCTACTTTAATTTGGGTGAACTGATCCTTTAATGCTGGATCACGCATGTTCCAGAGAATCCCTGAGTTTGCAAGAGGGCATAGTTTATTCATCCAAATTGATTTTTAATTAACGTAAACAGCATTCATTTAATCACAATTAAGATTCTGAACGGCTGAGTGTCAACATAACAGTGTCAGTGTCCATTTGAATATTTATTCATCACACAAAGAAACTGACGATGTAGGG
>NW_024611361.1:0-2260 GCF_008729295.1 Plectropomus leopardus
ATGGAGCAAGGTGTAGTCTAAACAAATGAGTTTTAAGTCTATGAAGTCAAACAGCCGTGATTTTGTTGAGCAGTTCAGCAGTGGGGCCTGGTTCATGGTGAGGGAGTACTGGACGGGCTTAAACACTAACTAATTTGGCAGCAGGTATCTGCTTCCATTATAAAAAATAACTAAATATGCACATTAGGATGCATGTTTTTATTGTGCATGTTTTGTATATGTTCTTATGGTGTGCCTAATCTTTTGGTTTTTAAGGTGCGGTAGTACCATGAAGGGTGGAGGAAGGGGTAAGGAGCCACCTGTTGCAGGCGAGGTCACTGGTAAGCGCCCCAAGCGCAAGTGCCTGCAGTGGCACCCACTTCTCTCCAAAAAGGCTCTGGATTTCTCTGAGGAGGAAGAGGAGGAGGATGAAGAGGAGCTGGAGAAGGTGTGTGTGTTTGATGGCTTGTCAGGCCATTTAACCATCTCTTTCCATGAACTAAACAACACATCGGTCAGTCTATCACATAGACAGGACAGAAAATAACCCTACAGCATTGCATCTGAAGGTTTTTATGAATGTGTTCTCAGCAGCCAGTGCTGTGTGGCCAGGACCAGGGGTCGCAGGTGCAATGTGGAAGCACAACAGAGGAAGTGGAGGAGGACTCGAATGAACAGCGGGCACGGCGGCCAATGAATGCCTTCCTCCTCTTCTGCAAACGCCACCGCTCCCTTGTGCGGCAGGAACACCCTCGCTTAGACAACAGGGGGGCCACCAAGATCTTGGCTGACTGGTGGGCTGTGCTGGAGCCCAAAGAGAAGCAGAAATACACTGACATGGCCAAGGAGGTGAGAACGCTTTCTGACACCTGCTCCTGTATTAACATTATTTCTAACTCTCTCGCACAGTAGGCAGGTTTCGATTATAGGTTTGCGCAAAACTTAAGGGATATTTTCAACATGTCAATAAAATTTACTTTGAGTGATGTTATGCAACTTCTCTTGCAATGTTACATTCCAAAAAGCATGTTGATGGATGTTCAAAACATCAGCAGGTTTATTTCTATTGCAGCTAATGCACTAGTCATTATTTCCAATCAAAGGCGACGTAGGCGTGTTGCGCGAGCAATAATGTAAAGGCAAGCCCCTTATGAGAGCGATCATATATGAGGGATTTCTGGTTGGTGATAGTCCACAATTTCAGATGAATTGTAGATTTCAAACTTCCGGATGATCAACTCAACTTTTGAAGAGTTACGTGATGCAATAACACCTCTTGTAGCACCTGCAGCATTATGAGGGAGCCAGTTCCTACTGACAAGCACATAGCAAAAGCATCATCTGACCCAAAAAAAGCAAAAAACTGTGTTTCCATTGCAGTTTTGTGAAAGATGGCTTTTTGGAATCGCCTGAAATACTACCGCATGCAAGCATAAAAACTTTATTGGAATAACTGGGAGTTTGTTTCAAAATTGAGGTGTTGGCTGTTGAGGTGCATATTTTCATATTCACAATTTCAGTTTATGCAGTTTGAGATTTAATGGAAACCCGCCTGGAGTAACTTGACAATTTGGAAAAGTATTTTAAAATTTTAAAGAGCTGGTGCAACTTGGTCGGACACACTAAACGTGTGCAACGTCTCTTTTACAGCATAGCAGACATTCCAGTTATAAAGGTTGACATGTTGCATTGGTACCCCGTGTATTTCAGCTGTTACTGCGAGTGCAGAGGTTGATTAGAGTTCCACACCAAACCTGGAGACATTTGGAGAAGTTATTTCACATGAACAATTTCTATAATTGTTTTATTTTCTGTGGTTTGAAGTAGGCAGGTATACAATTTAGTATAATTCTAAATGAAGGCTGTCTGAAATCAATTCCTATATATTATGAAATGCAGCGTATTAACTGTCCGCCATTTCAACCATTTGAAACCTGAGAAAATAGGCTTAATTCCTTTCAAATGCATGTACATAAGACAATGAGCAACTTTACAAGACTCCCGAAGCAGCAAGAAATGAGTTGAAAGTTACAAGAAAATTACCTGAAATTAGAAAAAATAGAAAAAACAAAAATGAAATAACACAAACAGGAATGAAAAAAGCTAAAATAAAACAAAAACTCATATTAAAAAATATAGATTTTTGTAACCTAATTTTACTTTAAATATATAATTTTTAATAATTATGAATTTGTCTTAATAAGTTTTTCTAGCTATTTGATTGACAATTCCCTAACCCTCTATCTTTTAAGCTGATTTTCAGATCATTTTCTTGTCGCCA
>NW_024611362.1:0-2621 GCF_008729295.1 Plectropomus leopardus
TATTATCTCAAGAACATTATCATTATTTTTCTCTGCTGTTTCTATATTTGCATTTTCCCCCAAAGAACATTTAGTTTAACCAAATTCAGGCACACATTTATATGATGACATGTTAATAAAGCAAAGTGAAACTGAACTAGAGAGAAAGAGGAGGTGCAGAGTGAGCAGGAGGAGGTGTGGAGTCAGAGAGAGGAGGTGTGGAGTCAGGAGGAGGAGGTGCAGAGTGTGAGTCCTGCAGGATCCGTCATTCAGCTCCAGCAGTCAAACAGGGAAGCAGCTTCAGAGTCTCTGCTGCTCATGGAGGAGAAACTGTCGGACCTCCACCTTCACAAGGAGAACACGCACTTTGAGGAGTTTTAATAAAAAGGAGACAGCCGCAGATATGAAGTTTTGGGGAGGAGGAGGAGGAGGAGCGGCGCTGCTGCTGCTGCTGCTGCTCGGGCGCTGCTGCTGCATCAGTCCCGACAGGAGAGGTAGGACTGACCGGGGGAGAGCTCCGGAGCTCCGGGGCGGGAGGGAGAGAAAGTCCGGGGGAGAGCTCCGGAGCTCCGGGGCGGGAGGGAGAGAAAGTCCGGGGGAGAGCTCCGGAGCTCCGGGGCGGGAGGGAGAGAAAGTCCGGGGGAGAGCTCCGGAGCTCCGGGGCGGGAGGGAGCGGGAGTCCGGGGGAGAGCTCCGGAGCTCCGCAAACTGGACTTTGTGCAGTTTTTAACAAATAAGAGATTTAATCTTTTTCAGCGCTGCTGTTTCACTGTTAAACTGCAGACCTTACTTTTCATTTCACACTTTTGCTGTGAAAATCTGTCTCTTCTGTAAGCGGATGAATAATTTCAATTTAATATAATTTGTTATGACAATTAATATTATTTATTCAAAGTTCACAATGGGATTTTGTGAAAAATCAGCAGTAACAACAAAAATACGGTCATGGAAAACCTGGAAAAGTCATAGAATTTGCAGGCCTGGAAAAGCTTTTGAATATTAATAATCACACCCTGAAATTTTGGAAAAGTGATGAAAATTAGTTTCACAACCCTGAATAATAACACACGATGTGTTCAAGTACTTTTGGGAATATGAAACTCTAATGAGAATTTTCTGTTTTTACAGTTTCAATGTGCTCATTTTTTTTCTTTAAAAAATAAATCACCATCAGATTTTATTGTGAAAAAAATCACCACACATTTATTTAAAATTAAGATCTCCAAAATTCCTCGAAAAATAAACAAAATATTAAAAACCATAAAAAGTTTTTAAAGGAGAAAAAACGGACCCATTTTCTTTAAAAATCATCAAAAAACTTTTGACCAAGAATAAATGCAATTTTTTATTTAAAAATCTCAACAACAAAAAAATGCCTACGTGTTTTCCTTCGACAGTAAAATAAACGCTTCATCTGAAATGACGTTTGAATCCAGTTTGAACCTGATGTGTATTAAAAACGTCAGGTACGTGGGACAAAAAAACATTTGTTATGATGGGCCAAACACTGAAGTGTTCGTCCAAAAAGCTGCCAATTCATTTTCTGTTAATCAGCTAATTGATTAACAAACTCATCGTTGCTGCTGTAGTCAAAGAAAATATTGGGTAATTTAATTTATAACAAACATCATGTTTTATCACCTTTTTTTTGTTATTTTATGCAAAAAAAAATAAATTTGTAAAACATTTATAGAGATGTAGTGAAGTAAAAAAAACAAAAGCAAAGTTGCAAAAAAACGTAATTATGAGATTATTAAAAATATTTAATAGAGAAGTGGGATCTTACGGCTGTGAATAGACTGCAAATACAATTTAGACCACAACAGGAATATTACAAAACTGTGAATGTGTGACTGTGCTCCAGATCATCAGACGTCCTCAGGTTTCTCTGACAGACAAAACAAACCGCTGCGAGCTGATGAAAGCAAACTGCTGCTGTCACATCACAGCTGAGAAACTCTCCGCGCTGACTTATCGCCAATTAAAGCTGCATTTCCTGTTGTTTTCTTTGCGTCGCAGCCAAAAACCTGCGAGCTCGTGCGTCCTCTCTGCGGCCGCAGAACCCGTTTGTTTCCACCATCAGCGGATTATTTCCTGCGTTAGTCGATACCTGCTCTGCTCGATAAACCGTCAGAAAACAGTGAGCGGTGCTTATTATAATAAATCACAGCCTGAGGAGGTCTGCTCACATGTGTTTTCATTAGATTTAGATTGAATATAAATATACAGCTCATATTTAACGGCCTAAAATCTGAAAATGTCTTAAAACCTGAGAAACATCCTACGATCCTTTTAATGCCCGTAAATCTGAAAATGTCATTAAATCTTAGAAACCTCCTAAAATCCCAGAAACACTTACGGTCGTAAAAATGATCTCGATTTCATCAAAGCGTCTGTTCATCGCTGCACCAGATGAATTATTCACGAAATATATCACAGATTTTAATTTGGATCCTTCAGTGTTTGACTCAGAGTGAAAAGATGAGGATCAGCCAGAGTTTAGCTCTCACACACCCAGAGAGTCCCAGAGAGTCCCAGAGAGCCTCAGAGAGTCCCAGAGAGTCCCAGAGAGTCCCAGAGAGCCTCAGAGAGTCCCAGAGAGTCCCAGAGAGCCTCAGAGAGTCCCAGAGAGCCTCAGAGTC
>NW_024611363.1:0-1686 GCF_008729295.1 Plectropomus leopardus
ACGATGACAAAAATCTCCTCTGGGTCTGGACTCACTGTGTTTCTGTTTTAAATGTTCAGTCTGGCATGATTTGATCTGATTGACTGACGGACTAAAAATTCACAGAGTTCAAATGTAACTATGACTCAGCACTTCTTCTTCTTCTGCTGTTAATTTTAAACAAATTGGGAACTTAAATGACATCATTTCCTGTGTGCTAATGGCAGAGTTAAGGAACCACTGTAAAAGTTTTAATCTCAGTATCAGAAACAAAACCTTTATTTACAGAGAACAAACAAAAAATGTGTAATCAGCTGTTAAACTTTAGTTCAATAACAACTAAAACATATCAGACTCCGATTGTACTATTTACATTTAAAAAAGAAGAATTACATGATTCAAACTCCCGTTTCCTCCATGTCCCCACAGTGTCTCATGACAGCAGAGACAACTGTTTTTCAGTCCAGAAAATCTCCTCAGATTTCCTCAGTAAACCTGCTTCCTCTACCAGGATCCCGGAGACTTTAAAGTCCTGAAGTATAACTGAATATTTCTGTATTTTACAAACTCAGTAAAAGCACAAATCGGACCTCTCTAAAACACACAGACAAAAACGATCTGGGCGTTTAATCGCAGGCTTATGTTCACGTTTTACGGTAACTGATTACATTTTTAACAAGGTAACTAGTAATCTGTAACTTATCATATTTCAAAGTAACTGGTCACATGTTCGTCAGTTAATCACAGAAGAAAATTTAGTCTGCCCTGAAATACACACGAACTGATCTATTTATCATCATCATCATCATCACCATCGTCATCACATCATCATCATCATCATCATCATCATCATCATCACCACCGTCGTCATCATCATCATCATCATCATCACCATCACCATCATCACCACCGTCATCATCATCATCACATCATCATCATCATCATCACCGTCGTCATCGTCATCGACATCACCATCATCATCACCATCATCATCACCATCCTCATCGTCATCACCATAATCATCATCATCATCATCACCATCATCATCACCATCATCACCATCATCATCACCATCATCATCATCATCACCATCATCATCTATTATTTCTGCTCCACAGTCACAGAGAGTTTCGCTGGTAAAATCTTGAGTGGGAGGTCTTCTAAAGTTTCAAAGTATGGAAACACCCTGTCAGTGAAAGTGTGTGTGAAGGTGTGTATGTGTGTGTTAGTATCAGGATCAGAGAACAACAGCTTTCCTCCGTTCCAGTCCAGATTCACTCGGATCCTCTGAAGCTGCTTCTGCACCACGAGAGCAGTTTTTAGACCTGATGAAGAGAGAGCTGAGTATTTACCATTAAAAAACGATATTGTCCATAATCCAGACTCTATGAGTCTCTTCCCCTGGACAGACTCTGCTAACACACCCAGTGACCAGAGTTTACTGTCTCCGACCTGGACGTCCCAGCTGTGTGTCCCTGACTTAAAGCCCTCAGAGCCGAGGACAGAGCGGTACCTATTAAACCTCTCTGGATTATCAGGAAGCTGCTGTCTCTTTCCTGCTCTCACACTGGTCAGATCCTCAGACAGGATGAGTTCTGGATCAGCAGTGTTTGGGTCCAGAATCAGAGGACTGTAGGAGACCATGTCCTTCATCTTGTTCCAGATGTTGAAGGTGAGGTTGCCCAGGTGTTTGGCCTCGTCTATCAG
>NW_024611364.1:0-1383 GCF_008729295.1 Plectropomus leopardus
CCATAAGTCATTGAATTTTAATTTACCACCCCCTCATTAATTTTAACCTAAAAGCATTAGTTCTGGTATTCACTCCTTTAGGGAGTTCTGTTACGCTGTTTAAAAAGCATCCTGGTTGCCTTTTCTTATCATGTATTTTGGCAAGCTGCAGAAAATATAATGAGAAAAAAAGGAGGTAGTTGTTTGACTATTTAGATCCAGACTCTGCAAACACTCCTGTTGCCAGTTTCACTCACATCTCCACAGAGGAAGCAGCGCTGCACTGAGCAGCCACATCTCCCTGCTGTCCTTGTCTTTGTAATGATCACTTTTTTCCATAAGAGGGCAGTGGCTCAATGAAAGTCAGTGAAATGAGAATTTAAATAAGTAGTTTCATTATTTACCAGCACCCTATCAAACCTGAAGCAAATTGATTTCTCTCAAAGACACGTGAAAAGGCAGTAATCACAAAAAATGGCCCAGAAATTTGGTAAAAAAGTTCCAGGAAAATTATCTGAAAATAAGTAATAAAAAACAAAAGTAAGAAACAGGAAAGTGACCTTTAGAACATGCTAAAGATACAAAGAATAAAAACAGATTTATATTTATATGTTTTCTTCTGTAACATGATTTTAAATATATAATTGTAAGAATAAATATAGTTTTCTGAACATTTTTCTTAGTTTTTGATAATATCTAATAGTCCCCCAACTACATTTTAGATCATTATTTTCTCACCTTTAACTATTTTTTAACAAGAAAATTACCTGAAAGTTAGTAAAACAAATGTAAAAATAAAACAAAAAAAATCACCTAGAAAATGATCAAAGTTGAAAAAGAAAAATCTGTATCATCATTTTAAATATATTATTCTGACAATTATATGAACATAGTTGGACATTTTTCCTGATATATATATTTTTAATTTACCTATTTCAAAATAAATCTGGTCTTTTTTATGTCAAGTTGCTCACTGCCTTTTCCTCTGTGTTGTCAAAAGAAAGCAAACCAATTTGCTCAGGTAGCATGTTAAAGGCTTCTAAATGCAGCACAAAAAACTGATGTTGGTCCAGGTTTCAAAGGTTTAAATATACAAGAGCCACGCCAACTACTACTGCCATAATTATCATAACTCCACTGTTATACACATGATTGTTATTGCCACATACATAAATAACAATATTTGCATGTTATATGTATGCTGTCATATATTACATTTATTCATCTTTAAATCTGTTTATATTGTTAAATGTTATGTTATTATTATTGTTGCTGTGCATCTCTCTATCTCTTTTTTTGGTTTTGTTTTTCTTGTTATGTTATACATTGCCGCTGCAATGAAAAGTAAATTTGAAAATTAGCCAATAGACAGAATGTGATTTAGCTGCCATTTTGATTTTTTAA
>NW_024611365.1:0-4792 GCF_008729295.1 Plectropomus leopardus
GCATTTTTTATGAATATAGAAGCTTTAAACTCACAGTTTAAGTGACTTAAATAACCCAGAACAAAACATGTTTAAATGAAAATAAACAAACATAATGAAACAAAAAATAAAATATAATAAATGACATTTTTTAATGTTGTTGTAAAGGCAAGTAATTAAAATTGATACATAAAAGCAATGGTGAATGCTTAAATTTGATTAGAGCTTTGTTTAATTTGGTCTTTTTGGCAAGCCTTTGGTAAAGCTACCCAATCGTAACATGGCCAAAAGAAATATCGCCCGAGCTGAGATTTTTTGTTGAATAAACGTTAAATGTGTAGCAACATACCATTATAAATGAAACATTCTGGTGCTCAGGAGCTGCCCTGGCTTACAAAACATATTCAAGATGTAACGGAACATGCTTTTGAGACAGACCTCAGCATAACAATCACATCATTATTATTTTCATTTATTTTTTTCACTAAAAATGAAATGCAAATATGACCATTCCCACTAAAATCGCAACTCATTTCACAAACACAATATCTTTCAAAGTAATTACAATACAATTTCTTTGCGTATCATATGTCCCTAGAATATATGAAGGTCAAGAAAGACTAAGATCATTTTTCACTATTGTTTTTACAGATAAAAACAGCTAATGGTGTGTAAACTTTGTTTCTGTTTCAGACAAGTTGTGAAGGAAGCACAGTGTTGGGAGATGCTTACAGCAGGCATGAGAGTAGGATGAATAATGGGCTGTTTTAAAAACAACTTGTATGAAGTGGTTACTTTCTAACAATGACTGTGGCAGTGTTTTTTGTACAGCTCTGTGGCTTTCTGTGTCACTGTGGCGCTCTGGCACAATAATAAACAGCAGAGTCTTCAGTTTTCAGGCTGCTCATCTGCAGATACACCTGATCCACGTTGTTGTCTCTGGAAATGGTGAAGCGGTTCTGGACTGATGTGGAATAAGCCTTAGTGCTTCCACTTGGAGCAGAAATGTAGGCAACCCACTCCAGTCCTTTTCCTTCGGCTTGTCTGATCCAGGCGATATGAGCATCATCATCTGATATTCCTGCATACGTACAGGTCAGTTTGTGGGATTCTCCTGGTCGCTTTACTGCTGGTTCAGACTCAGTCAGAGTCTGACTGCAAACACCTGGAGAGAAAAACAGTTTGATTAGAACAGAGCTGAACATAAACCTCTTTAAAGAAAATTGTAAGTGCAGAAGTGTACATGTATTCACCAGAAATGGATGATAGCATCAGAAACACTATACATGGAGCTAAAGTCATCGTGAAAATGTGCCGTATGTCTGGTCAGTGCTTTGGTCTCTCTTCTTCAGTCTGCAGTGAGATAAATAAAGATGGAGGAGATTAATATTTGCATGGACTCCTCCTCAAAGTGCTCTTTTAAATCTTGACACCGTGAGTGATTGAACATTGCAGTTGATGGGTTGTGTAACAATAAATATTGATTTCAGGTGTTTTTAAATGTAACACTGACTGATCTCGCAGTAAATATACAAATATAAGTAGAAATAAATCAGTGTACATGGTTGTTCTCATGTGTCTTAGTTTTCTATGGGGTTTAATGTATCTACTGGAATTTATTATAATATTATATTATGTGTCGTCTGGTGTTGAATGCATTCAGGGAAATGGATCAGAGTGTTGTAAAGCTAAAGAAAAGTGATGAGGTGCTGGAATTCTGCAAGATCAACCATATTTCTGACAGTTGCATGTCATCACCACCAGAGGACACTAAAGCTCAAAGGGACATTTTCCACTCTGTTATCAAGTCATGGGCCTTATATATGTGGCATAATGTGCAGTTTAATCTTTTTATCTTCACTTCAGCAGAAGGCTGTAGTTCAAGTTTTTTTTTCCTTTGTGGCTGTGTTTGTCTGCATATGCTTTACACTTGGATACATGCAGATACGCAAATATATACACCGACAGATGTGTGATGCGCGAGAAAGTTTGTTTGTAGCTCTGACAGTTGGTGCAAAGTCTCAGGTGATGTCCCAGAGGAAGAAAAGAGGAAACTGAAAAAAACTTTTTAGCTTAACCGATAAAAGTACGTAGTTGTGTTATTTTAGATGTTTGAAGGCCTGTGTTGTGCTTCAAATGAGAGCAAAATCTTAAACAGCTTTTCTGTGTAATGCCAAACACACAGTTACTTTTGAACGGCTAAATGATGATGTCCAAATGCAACAGATTGATTAAATTACACATGAAGCAGGGAGCAAAATACGCTCATCAAAATAATCAAAGATGAAATCACAATTTTGTTCTCAAACACAAAACACAAAACAAAACCATTGGCTTTACAACATGACATCACATTTTGTCCTTTTACATTTCACGTAAATGTCTTCTAGGATATTCTATTACATCTGCATCTGCAAAACAATATATTTATCCCTGTGTCCTTTATTTATTTATCATTTTTTTCAGCAAGATATTCAACAGTGTAGTTGCTTTCTGTGATGTGCTCTCGTGCTGTGTATAATGCGCCAATTAATTAAGTTTAAACTCAGCAGAATTTGATCAGTTCACCAAAGTTATACAAAGCAGATATAAATGTGTGAACAGTTAAAAATGACTGATAATATTCTTCCAGACTCAATTTTGAAAATAAGTTCTTTATTCTTTGGACACTTTGTGGTCTGTTATCATTATCATCTGTTATGAATATCACTAAATATTATATATTTATTTTTTACTTGTAATTAAAGTAAAAGAAATTAAGAAATTAGTTCTAAAATAAACTTAATATTATGAATATAGAGTGATTATATCAACCAACTACCCTGATGAAACTTCTGTCTTTCCTGTTATGGGCTTTTGTAGAACCTGTGTGGTCCATGTGCCCAATTGAAAATAGATCAGAATTTTTTTTATCTCCAAAAAGAAGCTGATTCTTTTCAGATGAGACAAAGAAGAGACTATAGTGAGCAGCAAAATTTTCCTCTGAGATGTCCTCTGCTTGTGAACACATCTGGAAATCTGCTGCCACAGTATAGCCCGCTACAGTTATTAATCATTGTTTGAATGTTTCTCTGCGCCACATTTTCTCTTTCACCCGCTCTGTCCATATTTTGTCCACACTGCTCGGCCACCTTCCACACGGGAGACCCGACGCTCCCTTGTGCTTTCTGCTGCTGTTCATTTTGAGATAACTGTCTGCTGAGATGAACCGACACTGAAAGATGGAGCTGTAGTTAATTTGATGATACAGTCAAACTTTGCCATGTGTAAATGTGTTGAATTAGATTAACACATGACTTGTATGTATATAAGAAGGAGTCAATATTTTTTGCAAAAAGATTTTGTGGAAGTGATCACAAAGACATTTTAATGACTACTTTGTTGTGTTGTGTTAATTTTTGTTAAATAATTATTTTCCCTCAGTTTGCCCTTCATCACTTTTTGTGATGAGGGGCAAACTACACATTCATTAAAAACATGACAAAAATCAAACATTTACTTTATTATTGGGTCTGTTAGCCCAGTAAAGATGAGCACTGAGAGAGTTTTTGTACAGCTGCTCAACCAACTTCAGTCACTGTGATTCTGCAGCACAATAATAAACAGCAGAATCTTCAGTCTTCAGACTGTTCATCTGCAGATACAGCTGCTGTCTGCTGTTGTCTCTGGAGATGGTAAACCGGCCTTGGACTGACTGGGAGTAGGATTTGCTGCTTCCACTACCATCATCAATCCAGGCAACCCACTCCAGTCCTTTTCCAGGAGCCTGTCTGACCCAGTGCATATCGTAGCTGCTGAATGATATTCCAGAGGCTGTACAGGTCAGTTTATGCGATTCTCCAGGCCTTTTACTCACTGGTTCAGATTCTGTCAGAGTCTGACCATCAACACCTGTCAAGATACCAAAAAAATCACAGAAATTTAATTTGTACACAATTGAATTGATACATATCAATATCAGATAAAATCTTCACCTGCCCAGCAGATAGTTAACAGCAGCAGTCCTGTCCTAAAGTCCATCATGTTAAACTGTGTGTCCACTGTTCTTTGTCCTCCTCTCTGCAGTCGGATAAGTAGAGGTGGAAGACATCTAAATTTTGCATTGACTCCTCCTCCAGGGAGGAGATAAATGAATTCGACAGACTCGTCTATCTGATGAATGCCAGGTGTCATTATGACGTAGGACAGGATTCACTGAGGCATTTTCGCCCAGTATTTCATCAAGTTAGAACTGTCTGTTTTATGCAGCCATGATTGTCACGTTCTGGATGCATGGTCATGTTGCAGCTAGTAGTTAGTGCCATTCATGGTTATTATTATTATGAGGTAAAAAAACAAAAATCTACAGTAATGCTGCTCTGTGAGGCTGTGTTTAGGCACAGCGCTGCTTTGAGTTGAGGAGCAGTTTGTGACTCACAGGGTGGATAATTGAACTGTTAACCCTTTAGAGCTGATCAGATCAGATTGATGGATGAGAGGAGCGGCTGGGAGTGAAAGCAAACTTTTAGACCCAGCAGAATGAGGAGTTATGCTTCACTTTCAATGCACCTGCCGTTCTGCTGCTCCATCTGTGTCCAGAGTATGCTCTGCACTCTTCATGTGGTTGAATGGAAACCAAATACTATGTATATTTCAACATCCCTCCTAATGAATGGTCCAGCTCCAGAAATAGTGTTGTAATTGTGTCCAGCCACCACAAATACATGAGTGTGTTCAAAATCCTACATGTAACAGTAATGCCAGCTCGAAGGCCTTAAGAAGCTAATAAGACCAGCGGCAGTTTTGGTGAAAATTTTTAACTGGTATAGAATGG
>NW_024611366.1:0-1549 GCF_008729295.1 Plectropomus leopardus
CCTGGTTATAATCTGTGTGTTTGGTCTCCTGGTTATAATCTGTGTGTCTGGTCTCCAGTGGAGTATAACCTGTGATTTGGAATTTGTCTCATTCTTACTTTGGCAATTTTTATACTTGCATTTGGTGATTTTTAAAGAAAAGCATTTGACTGTTTAGCAATTTCTTTTTCTTTTCTTCTTTTTGGCAATTTTTCAAGAAAATACATTGGCGATATTCTTTTCCTTATAATGTTTAATGATTTGTAAAGAGAAAAAATTGTGTTTTTCAAAACCCAAAAGCGAAACAAATTATACGATAATTATATAATAGTGCATTTTTTAAAATTCAGCCGATTTGTAAAAAAAAACTAGAGCACATTTTTTCTTTACGTTATTTTGTGATTTTTTTTTCTTTAGTTTATGTTTGCCTGACAGGTGGCTGTTCTCCCATCATGCCCTGCGGCTGACCTGCTGCAGCGCCTGGTTCTGCCTCATGTACTCCTCGTGCAGCTTCTCCACCAGGTTGTGGACCATGGACGGCTGGACGTGCAGCAGGACGTCCCACCAGTCGTAGCCCGTCACCATGCAGTACTCCAGCAGGAACAGCAGGTGGCGCAGCGTCGTGTTCATCTCCAGCACCTGTCCCATGGACGGGGACACCCGCAGCATGTGCAGCTGAGTGGGGACAGAGACAGGGACATTTGACTGGAGGACGCAGAGACAACGTCCACTGAGACACCAGAAGACACAGAGGCAATATCCACAGAGCCAGCAGAGGACACTGAGACAATGTCCACAGAGACACTAGAGGACACAGAGACAGGGACATCTAACCAGAGAAGACAGAGACAATGTCCACAGAGTTACTGGAGGACAGAGAGACGGGGACATTTAACCAGAGGACAAAGAGACGGTCCACAGTGACAGGGGTGCGTGTGTGTCCTCACCTTGCCGTGGTTGTCCACGCCGGCCAGCGCCAGCGAGGTCCAGGAGAACTGCAGGGCCTTGAAGTGGAGGGCGGGGCCTCCGGTTCTCTGGCGTTTGATGGCGGACTCGTCTCCGGGTCTCTGGGAGGACGAGGACGAGGAGCCGTAGAAGACGCCCATGGTGTGGAGGGACAGACGGTGGAGGATCTGAATGCTGCCGTCATGGAAAGCCAGAGCCAGACCTGCGGACACGTCACAGACACACAACGAAATCACAGTTTTGTGGCTATTTAAAACAAAGGTTTGGCAATTTTCTTTCTTCATTTTTTTTGTTGCTATTTCTGAAGATTTTTTTAAAAGAAAACTATGATTTTTTTAAATTCTAAATATTGTTAAAAAAAACATTTTGACTTTTTTTTTCTTAATTTTTTTGGTGATTTTTAATCAATAAATTTGGTGATTTTTAAAATCACATAGATGCCATTTATCAGAGACTGTAAGGAGAGAAATTATTGTTGAATTTTCAAATATCTGACAGTCATTGAACACATCAGATGTTTTTATTGTCAGTTTAGCAAAACTATTGATCTAGACTGTTTGTGTCTCTGTGTGTCTCTGTGTCTCTCTGGTTGTGTCTCTGTGTC
>NW_024611367.1:0-4147 GCF_008729295.1 Plectropomus leopardus
GTGCTGCTTACGCTCTCATGACGAGCGCTGTGTGAAACAGTGCGACTCTTCAACACGTTACGTGAATTGACGTATTTACGTAATCAATTATGTCAACGCATCGCCCCAGCCCTAACCGTGAAACTGTGATATTTCCTGAGACATTTATGGTATGGTGAAAAAACTGTTGTAAAACCCTATATCTGTTTTATATCTCCACTGCAGACATTACTCTGAAATGTAGGAAGGGTTGTTAATTACTGCTTCATCCAGTTCTCACTGTTTCCTCCTCACTAATGACACAGGACAATGTCTGCACCTTGCTTATTTTCTATGGAATGGGGTTGTGTGTTGACATTTTCAGGACAAAAAAGAGCAGGCTGATGTGTTTAGAGTCTCTGATGCAATCAGTGTGAACTAAACAGCCTCTAAAAGGTCTTGACATGTAACAAAAGTACCACAGGTCTGTAGCCACAGACAGTACTAAGGCAACATTTCTTTGACACCGAAACAATGTAGGAGATTATGGCTGTACCAATTCAGAATTTTGCAAGTCGATTCAGATTTGGTTGCTCAATACTCGCGATTTGGGTGCTTTTTCCACATAAAGTTTTAAAGTTTGACCGGGCTCAGCGGGACGTACACTGTAACAGTGGCATTCACCTAATATAGTAAACACACATAATGGCACTAAAACAGGGGTCATATGTGTGCAAAAACATTTTTTGCCGACACTAGATATCAACAAAAATCACAGATGATATGGTATCAACTTGCTTTGAGTTGCAAATTCATCAGGTCATTACCTTATGGTGCGGTCAGTCTCTCCCTCCGTGTTGTCGCCTGCATGTCTAAAGCTGCAAAGAGTAGTGTGAAAGTCGAGAGCGTGAACTCTGCCGCAAAATCTAGGGACCAAAATGTCCTCAGAAGCACTGTATGGCGTAGATGCCGCTGTCACACTAAAAATCATGCAGAGCCTGTTCGAACTATGAAAATTTGTATGGAAAACAAAACAAATAGTCAAATATTTGTACTGAACAGCCAAATCTGACTCCACTGGTAAAGTTCTGAGTCAGGTACAGCCCTAGTCTCAATTCTACTGCCATCATTTCAGTATCGATAATACAACTCCATTTCTTCACATTCCAACACCACTTACAGTTAACAAAGACAAAGAGTCTCCCTGTAAGCACACTGGCTACTGGGACAGTTAGTACGTCCACCTCATTCTCCCTATGTCAACTAAAGAGAGAAAAGGCTAAAATTTCTCACAGCTATATTTTTTCTCTCATCATTACTATGGTACTCTGCTATTGTGACAGTATCCTCATATCTCCTCTGGCACAAATGAAGAAGGAACTCCAGCCCCACACTGGAAGTCCATGAGCTTATCGTGGGTGTAAGCAGCCATAGTCTCCAATTAACTTATACACAAGGGGGAAAAAACCCTGAAAACTCAATACTCTTCACCAGTTATATCACAACTAACTAAAATTACCACCATGCACTGGTATGCCTCAGCGCACCAGACAAATTGCACTTAAAGTTACATCCGTGTCTGTGAAAGCACGCATGCTTCACACACATCTTCTCCACGGCAGCACAGAGGATCAATCAGCTCAGTTTCAAGGTGGACACCCAAAATTACTTTCACCAATTCAGCATCTGATCAAGTGTCATGACATTATGATGTCAAAGGGAAGCTGACCTTTGACCTTTTAGATATAAAATGTCTATACTTCATCATAATATCTGTATGTGGAATTCTGTAATGATTAGTGTACAACCTCTTGAGCTATGGCCAAAAATATGTTTCATGAGGCCACAGTGAGCCTTACCTTTGAACTTTTACCACCAAAATCTACTTAGTTCATCCTTGAGTCCAAGTAAAAGTTTGTGCCATATTTGAAAAAAATCCCTCAAGGTGTTCTTTAGACACTGTGTTCACAAAAATGACACATATGAGGTCATAGTGACCTTGACTTTTAACCAGTGATTACCAAAATCACAGACTGTAAATAAAGTTGAACAACATGACAGTCCCCCAAAGTGTAGCTTTTCAATCTGGATCGCCCCCTGGTGTCTGGCTGCAGTATAGGTCATAAAGCCCGCCCCTCCATGTTAATGAATGAGACATAGGCCAAACTAAAAACTCAAAGTACACGCAAAATAATTATTTCCCAAAAATGGTTTCTGTCACTGAAGGTAGTCCTTATCACCCTGATGTTTGTTCAAGTGATCGTTTTTATGATTTGTTTGGTTTTAATGAGTTATTTCGCCCTACAAAAAGGGGATTTTTCCACCATGACTGACAGCTGTGACAGCCAATCCATGCTCTGCTTGCAGTTGGCCAGACAGGTATTTTGGTGGGAACTCCCCCACTGCAGAGTCCGGCTCTCAATGACATCACCTTCACAAGATGGCAATGCCCATATTGCGGATATTCTAACCTCACTTAAACACAGCGGGGATAAGTGGAGACAAGTCGTCCGTCTACAGTCTATGACCAAATCTAATCACTTAATCCTTGAGCCCAAGAGGGCTGAATTTGAAGAAATGTCTTTAAGGCATTCTTGAGCTATCGCCTTCACGAAAATGGGATGATAAAATGAGCGATAAAAAGTTCCAGAAGTACAATCAAGCTTACATAAAGTGATTGATATTGGCAACAATGTAAAGTAGACAGAAGTCCAAAAACAAGGCAAGAGAGCTGCTGTGACAGGCTGCCTACCACTCAGTGCCCAGGAGTTATGTGATTTAACTCTCAGTATAATGGAATCAAACTAAAAAAAAGAAATTCTGACTACAGACAAAATATTACAGCAGACTCCGTCCATCTCCAGTGGTATGTAAAGGCAATAGAATTTAGGTATCAGTGAACAAATGCCAGCACCACATGTCAGAAGACCCAGTGCCAACTTCTGTACAAAACAACACTAACTGTATTGCAACATTTTTGTCAAATACATCATCGTTGCTATTTAGTGCATCATTTCTTCATCAAATAAAACTGCATCAAAAGAAAGTGCAAATTCTTAATCAAACTTCAATAAAGATGGAAAAGCAATACCTGTTTTCACCTGCAAAACTCTGCTTCCAAGGCAAGACACCGCTGATTAAATGGCAAAAACTTCACACCGCCACTACTATCACATTGTCATCTTAGTCAATCTCTATTTTTCTCTTTTTCTTCCTCTCTCTCTTTTACACATGCAAAGAGACAGACACGTATAAAAACCACACACACACAAAACACTCCTCTTTACCTTCAAAAAGCCAGGGGAAGGCAGTCGGCATGAATAAATAGTCTAAGTGCTTATATTTCTATTCCTGCTTACCCAACTGCTAACAAGACCCAGTTCACAGTCAATGAGCTACTTCGGCATTCATGAGGATCACTGACAGTCACTTTGCATTCAACGCCAATCACAAACAGCAGAAAAAAGAGCACACACACACACTAACACACATAAAGAAATTTGATTACAAGAGGCATTCTGCGGTGCTTCAGCATTCCCCAGTGTTTTACCAAAATAAAACAGGCAACCCGTACCCATCCAGGCGGTTTGAAGCACACACATACATGAGTATAGCAACAAGCAGGAAAACATGATTACCCTCCACGCATTTAGAGGTCACTGGCATTAGGAGATTAGGTAAAGTAAGCAATCATCATTTGGATATTTGATGATGAAACTATCCTGTTAAATTGATTATAGTGGTGCACAGGGCAGGAGAGGGTGACAGCCACACCTGGCGACATATGGAGTGTGTGTGCGTGTGCGTGTGTGTGTGTCTCAGTGATTTCCTATCACATGTCATAATGGGCCATACCTGTCCTACATTGCTCTGCTCATTTGTCCAGCCTCTGCATGCATGATGGTTTTCTCGTAAATGTGCAAGCGTGTGCAAGTGTTAGGGTGTGTTTGTGCACGTCTGTAACCTTACAATGTATACCAGGAAAGATAACTCTTGATTTACTCATTCTAATTTCATCCACTGTGGGTAAAACCATGTATAAAGTATGCACAGACACATGCAACCCAGAGAGGATGAAGAGGTGATGAGCATGCTATAAAATATGTCACACTGTAGCACAACTGTGTTTACGTGTGTCCTTCACAGTTTATTTTTGTTGTAATTTGGGGCTGACCGATATTGGTTTTTC
>NW_024611368.1:0-1474 GCF_008729295.1 Plectropomus leopardus
TTTTGCTTCGTGTACAAAGGTTTAAATACGTCTGAACGAACTGAATGTCGATCCAGGTTTCAAAAGGTTATTAACTTACTGACAAAAGCTCATCCCATGTTTTTCTCTCTTCCGTGCAGGTGCCTGAAGCACAAACTCCTCTGAAGTCCCTGGAGGACATCAAGCTGATGTTCCAGCGCCTCAGCTTCTCTCCGTTCTCCGCCCTCTCCACCCTGTCTCCTCCCCAGATCAAAGGCAGCCCTCGCAGCTTCACCAGCAGGCTGTTTGCCCGGGGGAAGACCGGCTCCTTCAACTTCTCCACGCCCAGTAACAGCACCACCGACACCTCAGAGCCAGGCAAAGAAACCAGCCTGGAAACCTCCAACATTACTAGAGAAGTGGACAGTGACAGTGACACTGATGATGAACTGCTGTATGAGGCAGAGAGTCCAGACGAGGCGGCTCTGGTCCACGCAGCCCAGGCGTACCACTGCACCCTCAGGGCACGCTCTCCAGAAAGCCTGCTGGTGGACCTGCCGGGGATCGGCTCTCTGGCTGTCCAGCTCCTCCACATCCTGCCCTTTGACTCCAACAGGAAGAAGATGTCTGTGGTGGTCCGCCACCCACTCACAGGACAGGTGGTGGTTTACACCAAGGGAGCAGACTCTGCTATCATGGACCTGACGGAGACACCTAAAGGTAACTAACAGAAGGAAAATGCATGGATGTAGCCCTGAATGAAGAGTGGTATCTTTGCCTGATTAATGTGATTATCACTGTCATTGTGCTCAGGTGCAGAGCAGGCTCAGGAGATCTACAGCCACATCAGAGAGCAAACCCAAAAACATTTAGACGGCTATGCCAGAGAAGGCCTCCGCACGCTCTGCATCGCTAAAAAGGTAACGCGTCAGGAGGGTGAAACAAGAAAGCTTTGTACATTATTATAAATAATAAGGGAGATATATGAATCAACCGTTACATTATAGCATCTAATCATACAGTACAGTGAACGATGAAAGAAACTGAGATCAAATCAAATATAAATCCAATGTCACATCAGGGTGTGTGAGGCTTTGTGCACTGCTCTATGCAGCTGACCTAATTATTTGTGAGTAATGCATAATATAATGGATGTAAACTCCTGGCACAATGTTGATTTTTCTGCCTATGCACTAAGACTAAAAATGATATCTATAAAGATTATTTTTTCACACCAAACTTTATTTACAGTTTTAAATGTTTTGGGGATTTTCCCCCCTCTGACAAACAAACTACAAATGACAAAGAAAAAACAAACTAATAAAAACAAACAAATTTTGCTTATATTTCAGCAGTACAGATGCAAAGGCAAATTGAAAAATATTGAGGGCTTAAAGTCAGTTTTGCATATTTTACAGTTCTGCAGTTGAAACAGTCGAGTGTTGAAAATGACCAATGCTGAAATGTACAACCATCTTTCAACATTAGCTCCATGTTATTGTAATGTTATTGTTTT
>NW_024611369.1:0-4251 GCF_008729295.1 Plectropomus leopardus
TGACTTTCTTGCGGAGTTTGCTTCCCATGTGGATGTGCCATCCATGACTTTGTTGTCTAATCCAAACCATTGTGACAGTTGGTGCTATTGTGTAAAAACCGGCACCGTGCTGCTTCATTCTGCCACATGTGTATTTATTGATTTATTATCATGGTAATGGGCAGTGTCACCCTACCATGACATCATCCCCCCCATGTGCATTTGTTGAAAATACCGTAACGGCATCTTGGAGCATAAACAGCTGACGCGGAAGTATACCTAAAATGTCGTAGTTAGACATGGAAGGTCCTGACAGAGTGGCACTGTGTCATGAGTTCGGAGTGAGAACACGTTGGACTTCAGTTCATCATGTTTTTCTCAATTTTTGGATTCTTGTTTTAAGTTCTCTTTATGACTTTAACGTAACTCGGTGTGAGTAATTCAAACTCTGTTCTTTCTCACACAGTCTCCACTCTCTACTGGGTTCTTTTGGTAATCCTCCTAATCGCATGCCTTTGCGTAATTCGCTGATCAGAACGTATCTAAAATAATACAGCCTGGGTTACAATATCATAAACTTCATCACATCACGTTTGTCTTCTAAAGCTCTTTTCCGACATAGTGACAATCTATTATATTGTGTACCAGCCGAAACAACTCAATTCAGCTTGAGTAGGATGGTTCAAAGATGTGATTTTAGTAGTATGTTGATTATGTTTTCTATCTCTTGTCTGTTTGAGTGAAGTAAACTGATCCAAGTCCTCAATGAGACAACGTTTTCATGAGAAGAATTAACAATCGGTGGGCTCCCTGAAGGGGAGCCTCAAAGATTCATAACAGAGAACTGAAAGAAAAACTGAATATCAAAGCAATCATCCACTTCCATCCTTTATCACCAGGATCAAAAGGGCTTTGATCAGCAGGCGGGACGTCTATTCTTTCTGCCTAGCCTGTCTATAATTAGTTCAACAGCAGGCTCATATAACATCTCAGATTAACCATCATTGGTAAGAATGCGTATTCTACTTCTCCTAAAAATAAATGGCAAATGCAGCTGCATATAGCTCAACCCCGCCCTGTGTTTGATTCAGCATGATTTAACACACAAAACAGGCAGTGAGCAAGAGGGAGCGAGAAAGAGGAAATCTGTGGTGCATTAGTGACCATTTTATGTAGGGTAAAGGCAAAAACTATTATTAGAATAAGTCTCCATGGGAGAAACAACAACACAACAACAACTGCATGTTTTAGAAAGCAAAAACAGGGAAACGATTACATAACCCCTTCTAATAATAGTTTGAATGCTTCCGTTCTATTGTTGGTAGTTATTTTCTGCTTTATATTGTTTCTGTTTGTACTTTAAAGTTTTCTGTTTGCACCCATAAAAAATGGTTTAGACACAGGAGTTCAATAAAGCAGCACTGAACTGCGAAAGGAGAAAAACAAAAAGAGCAGGCAGAGGGAAGAAGAAAAAAAAGTGGGACAGAGAATATCTAAACATTTCCAACATCAACATTATATACAGAGGCCACCCTGTCGGCCAAAGAGAACATCTCTTCGGAAATATGAGAGTGTGTCCATACGCTGAGTGTCTGGGGAAACAGTGAGTCATTCCTGCAAAGGGAAAACAGATCGTAAATCTTGTAGAGAGAAGTTCAAAGGAAATTTTGAAATGTGTAACTGACAGGTTTCGATGATTGAGACTTAATAGGTGGAAAGAAATTAAGAACATTTACTTTACTTTCAATTCATGCAACATTCTATTCTACTCCACTACATCTTGATTATTGTCCTTTTTACTCCACTAAATTTGTCTAACTGCTTTAGATAAGACTTTTTGAATTATACTCTTTTATACAAATAAACTGAAGGATTAAGTGCTCTTTTTATAGATGAAGAGAATTCTCATACTTTTTCTTTTTTTATTTTAGCTAAATAACCAATTTAAAAAAAAAAACTTTTTGCATTAGCTAAAAAAATGCATGTCACAAAAATGAAAACAAGGAAGTTTTTCTCATGAACAGTTGGTTGACTGTTTAATGGTTCTCGCAGGACAATCAAGCAATCATAGACAACCTGATCTCACTCCAAACTCGTCAAACACTAACACTAGGTCTGAGTGTCAAATACCAACACACAGACGCAATCTTTAGTGTCAGTATTAGTCGCACAGGGCAGCAGCGTTTTTTCGCGCTCCATACAACTATTATAGTACTGACAGCAATAAAGTCTGCATAGGACATGTGAAAGGGGACGTGTCAAACAAACTATGGAGACCACTGTTTCCGTCTCATGTGAAACCAAAAGTCAAGTGACTTATTATTTTAATTTAACATACTAGTGTGCTAGTATGTGTAACTTGCATTTGTCATGTAATATGACATCAGTTACAAACATACTTATTTCAAGCCAAATCCTTATGTTAATTTCTAAACCAAACCTTGTCTTTTCTTGCCCAAAGAAGTAAACTTAACAAATAAATTGTTGTTATTTGTTTCTTGGGTTGTTTTTTTTTAACAGCAGTCCATGTTTGAAAAGAGACTTTCTGCATTTATTCAGCGGAAACTGTTTATTTTTAAAAAGAAGAAATGCATGTAGTGAACGTAAATTGACACGCCATCCATGAGTGTCCTAAAGTGACCCTGGAGAAGTATCTAGAGCTTCATAAACTGACACGTAGGGCCACTGATGAAGCATCTGTATTTGACAAGTTGGGAATAACAATATCTTCCCATGTGACATTGCTGTAGATTAAACTACCCAACAATATATAAAGATTAAAATTATCTCAAGTTCAAGCATCAACAGCAGTAAAATGCAAAATAAAGATTAATGCAGCATGTTACAAAAATATTATTTAATAGTGAAACACTGACATAATAAAAACTATTGCTTTTGATGCTTTTAATCAAAGTGACTTTAAGTCAAAGTATTTTCACAGTGTAGTATTAATACTTTTACCTAAGAAAAGGATCTGTCACCTCTGCTGATTAGTGTCTGACGCAGATATGGATTTAATATTAAGAAATTAGGTCAGGAGAAAATGTGTTGGGCAGGGTGATATCTCAGGTCTTCGTGTCTGAAAGCGCAAAGGAGAAAGGCGTGGTCTTTTTTTTTGATAGAGTTTTAATAGAGGGAGCTCAGTGACGTGGGAAGAGGAAAAGAGGAAGGCAGGGAGGGAAGGGTGAGGGGAGTGAGACAGACAGAAACAAACAGAGAGAGAGAGAGAGACAGATAGAGAGAGCAATAGAGAGAGGCTGGTCTTTGCTTCTCAGCTTCAGCCATCTATCTTTGGCTGTGCTCACGCCCCAGCTGCTGCTGGTTCAAAGTACGGTCATTGGCAGGGAACCAGCCACAGGGCTGCGAAAAACACCCACACAGCCACTTCACTTACAGAGGGAAGCAAAAAGCAACAGAATGTCTTTGGAACAAACAAAAGTCTCAGACTCAAGTTGCGTGTCACATAACTTTTGAGGCAGAACTATCACAGTATCTAACTTACTTTGTATAAGAAAGGTATCTGATGCATTCAATAGGAGGATTGACATTGTTAATGTTTAATCAGCACACACAAGAGTTTATACTAAATGTCGAGAAACTTTTCCACATACAAGCTTAAAATGCCTTAGAAAATGCATTAAATACTGCAACAAAAGTTGAGTAACATGGAGTCCACCACTAAATAAAATTAGACTATACACACACACACATACACACACATTGCATGTTGAGGGCTTAAGTGAGGTTAATCAGAGTGGGAAGCTTTGAGTTATGCAGCCCTCAGCTGTCATATTTAAGTAAATGTACTTTGGGTAATTCAGTTAGGCGATGGTGAGCTGCAGTATGGAGGGCACTTGGCATCCTTGTCCCCAAAGCACTAGAAAAAATAAGATATTTTAATGCATGCATTTCTGACTCTTATAATACATTTTTGTAGTTTGGCCTGATCCCAAGGCCATAAACATGCAATATCTAAAGTTAACGTTGCCCACTGCTGAGTACACGGACCATAAATTAGTTGCTGGATCCTCTCCTGCACTTTTGGTCCTGTGCCAAATTATCTAGGCCAAGGTCTGGGTGTCAACATTAAGTAAAGGTGCTGCAGAGCCAGACATGTGTAGACGAGTGTGTGCATTTATATAGAACATGGTTTGAATGTATTCTATATTAATGTCATTGTGTTTGGCTCAGGTGCATGTGCCAGTGTCCTTGGCTTGCCATTGTGTATATGTGTGTGTGTGTGTGTGTGTGTGTGTGTGTGTGTGTGTGTGT